>NC_069508.1:26846985-27146985 GCF_027579735.1 Bombina bombina
GGTATTGGAGTGCGGTAATGAGCCAAATTTTGCTTAACGCTCACTTCTTCTCTTATAACGACGGGTTTGTAAAAACCCGTAATACCAGCGCTGTAGGTAAGTGAGCGGTGAGTGAAAACTGCTCGTTAGCACCGCACAGCCTCTAACGCAAAGCTCGTAATCTGGGTCTATATTTGTTTATAGAAATAAAATGAAAAGTCTAACACATTACATGCTCTTCCTGAATAATGAGAGCCTGACTTTGAATTCCCCATCCTGTTAATGTCGTGCACAGTTTACACGCGCCTGGGTACTGCACCTGTAAACATATTGAACTATAACAGGGTTCATGTTTCAGGTTTACACTTCCCAGGTGTTCTGAAGCCATTTCCATTAGCAAAGCTTCCAATGACCACAGAAAACATTTTGCAAATTGCTAAAACAAAGCAAGAAGTAACTTGTCTTCACATCAGCTCGTCAGCACCTTCAGCACTGACAGCATCTCTGATGTCGCGAGCTGCAGATACCTGTGTGAGACAAGGTTACGAAAGGACAATATTTATCAAATGCTGGGTTCAACTAATACCCTCTAAAAACTTCTATTTTTTTCTGGATTTGTAAAACCTTTCTCAAAAAAATAAAATAAAAAATAAAATAAATTGTTATTGCAGAAAAATAGGATTTCGGTTTTCAATCTGATTTAAAACCTCAGCCTTTACGTTTTCATATATATTCAAGATAACATAAAACCTATAAACGAAGAATAGTATACAGCGTTCTGTAAAACTGGTCTAATCATAATGACTTTCAGTGACTTGTTATACCAACTACAGAGTATAGATGTATGGTGATTTGCTCCTTTTGTATATAAAATAATTGTTTTGCATATTGAAACCACAACCCATTCAAATGGGCTGAGATGACATGCACACAGATCTCTCATTCTTATTTCTCAATATATACACAAATCCTTCTTTATCATACCTCTCTCTGTATACACAAATACCAATTCTTAGAGAGAGCAATTAAATATAATATATTAATATCTCACTCTTACACCTTCTCTTGTTTACATAGTATTTCTGCAGCCATTACTGTATTATTGACATTTTTAGTATAAATAGTGTTTTCAACAAGCAAAAGCAGCTATTTCAAGTGTCAAAATAAAGGCACATGAGTTACCTGCAAAACAACTTAATCCCCTTCAGCAGGTAAAAAGGAATAACTTGAAACAGATTAAAGTGCAGGGCATTTTTCAGTACACTTTCCATTTAAAGGGGAATTGTGCTCATAATGTTCTATCGTGGATATGAAAGAGCAGCCTATCTGCATGTCAAAATGATTTGGAAACTGCTATTGGAGCATAGGTTTTTCAAAAAACATAATACAAAAAATATTTTTAAATGCCCGTTTGAAAACCCCCAGACTACAATTCTAGAGAGAGAAGGAGAGAGAAACCTTTTAATTAAAAGGGAAATTAAAGTGAAGGTTAACTTACCTTCATGTCAATCGAGTATTTTACTTTTTGTACACAATCAATAGGAGTTTAATTAATCATTTTTTTTTATCAATCTTTTTTTCAACCAAGTTATCAGCGCTTTACAAATTAGACTGTTTTTTTGTTTGTTTGTTTTTCCAATTTGTTTGTTGCTTGTCCAATTGAAAATCGGGCCGTCCAAGGAGGCGGATGATGTGGGGTGACGGCCATCTAACGGCCAGGTTTTCAATTGTTCAAACTAAAAACGTGATCAAGAATAAAAAAAATAACAAAATAACGGGTCGAATTTGTAAAGTGTTGGGAATCTATTTATAGCGCCGATAACTTGTTTGATAAGATTGATAAAAATTGATTAATTAAACTCCTATTGATTGTGTTCAAAAGTAAAATACTCGATCGGCATGAAGGTAAGTTAACCTTCACTTTAAGTATATACATGGAGGCCAATTTAACAAATGTCTTGCGGACCTGATCCGACAGTGCGGATCAGGTCCGCAAGACATCGCTGAATGCGGAGAGCAATACGCTCTCCGTATTCAGCATTGCCCCAGCAGCTCACAAGACAGACTCGTGGCTAATGGGTCGCCAGCAGGGGGTGTCAATCAACCTGATCGTACTCGATCGGGTTGAATTCCGGCGATTCCTGTCCGCCTGTTCAGAGAAACACGGTCCGTCAAGCTCCGTTCGGAGCTTGATAGATAGGCCCCATAGAGAGAGAGAGAAAGAGAGAGAGAGAGAGAGAGAGACAGAGAGAGAGAGAGAGAGAGAGAGAGAGAGAGAGAGAGAGAGAGGGAGGGAGGGAGAAAGAAACGTTTTAATTAAAAGGGAAATTAAGTATATACTGTACAGAGAAAGAGAAAGAGAGAGAAAGAAAGAAAGAAAGAAAGAAAGAAAGAAAGAAAGAAAGAAAGAAAGAAAGAAAGAAAGAAAGAAAGAAAGAAAGAAAGGGAAAGAGAGGGAGAGAGAAACTTTAAATTAAAAGGGAAATTAAGTACAGGTGGCCCTCGTTTTACAACGGTTCAATTTACACCGTTTCAGAATAACAACCTTTTTTTCCAGTCATGTGACTGCTATTGAAAAGCATTGAGAAGCAGTGCATTTATTAAAATAGCCAGTAGGTGGAGCTGTCCGCTTGTGTTGCAGCAAAGATATGCAAGCCAAGCAAGCTGAAATTAACCAGTTTAACCAGACCTGAGCTATCGAGCAGATTTCAAAGGAACAAGATCTTCCTGTCTATAAATCAGTCCAGATTGGAATGCATAGAAAGAACTGTTTGCAGAAAAATGCAAGTGAAGTCTGTGTTGTGTGATTATTTTATTAGGTATATAATGCTGTTTAGCAAATGTTTTTGTTCATTTAACTTAGTCTAATTATATATTCTGTGTTGTGTGATTATTTTATTAGGTTTATAATGCTGTTTAGCATTTAAAGTCTTCATTTCAAAGCTTTAAAAATAATGTATTAGGTGTTACTTATAACAATTTTGAGAGGGGCCTGGAACCTATCTCCCTCACTTCCCATTGAATTACATTATAAACTGGGTTTCAATTTACAACGGTTTCGATTTACAACCATTCCTTCTGGAACCTAACCCCGGCGTATACTGAGGGCTACCTGTATATACATAGAGAGAGAGAAAGAGAGAGAGAGAAATGGAAAGAGAGAGAAAGAGAGAGAGAGAAAGGGAGAGAGAAAGAGAGAAAGAAAGAAAGAAAGAAAGAAAGAAAGAAAGAAAGGGATCGAGAGAGAAACTTTAAATTAAAAAGGAAATTAAGTATATACATAGAGAGAGAGAGAAAGAGAGAGAGAAATGGAAAGAGAGAGAAAGAGAAAGAGAGAGAAAGGGAGAGAGAGATAGATAGAGCGAGAAAGAGAGAAAGGGAGAGAGACACTTTTTAATTAAAAGGGAAATTAAGTATATACATAGAAAGAGAGAGAGAAAGAGAGACAAAGATAAAAAGAGCGCAACACTATAAGAAACATAGCGAGGGATAGACAAAGAGGAAAATAAAAATGAGAGGGAGGAATAGCAGAGTGAGAGAAAAACTACAGAGAGAAAGTTTAAAAGAGATATAAATAAAGTGACAAGAAGAGCACAAGAGATGGATGTTGGTGAGAGTAAGCAGAAAAGAGAGGGGAAGACTGACTGAGAGAGAGACAGATACAGGTAACTCCCACCTTTTTTGTGTATTCTCATGGAAAGTGTCCTTTTGTGTACCCATTCTGTGCCATGGGTTATAGTCCTCTGACAGTCAGGGGGTTAATACCCATAATTACAGTAACTCATGACTTTCAGCTGACTTGATAGCTGCTTGTCAGAATGAATGTTCTATAGAGTCTTTGGACACTTTTTGAGATTTAACATGGTTTACCATTGATCCATCAACCAGTTGGCACTTAGGGAGGCAAGCTCAAACGTCTGTTCTTCTGCTGCCTAAGGGAAGACTATCCAGTCATTTGTTCCTTACCCTTCAGATTCCACTCTACTGGCCCTTACCTATGTGCACTTTATTTATTTTAATCCTCTGCTATCTTTTTTCAAAGAACTGATAATCTTAAAGTGGATTTCTGTAATCCTGCCACTTTATAGGATTTAGCATGGTAAAAATACAAATAGAACACTTATTTCCCTTTATTTGAATGTCATAATTAAAGATATGGATGGAAACTGAAAACGTAACTTAATTATCAATAATTTGTTACAATTATTGCGGAACAACTTGCATTAATAGTTAGTAGACATTATATTATTCTTAATAATCCTGAATATCAAATTTATTTAAAACCCAATATGTGATTTGCTCATAATCGCATAAAACATGCAAAAAAAAAAAATCTCTGACAATAACATTTTCCGAGAGAGAAATCATTTTCAGACCAATTAGCTTTGCCACCTAAAGTATTCCTGAGGATTTTTTTTAAAGCTGGTAACCAAGGAGGGGGAGGGGCTTATCTGCATTTATAGGTTTAACAGCTTCACACTAAACCCAACATTTTTTAGCTAAGTTTCAGCCTTTTCAAAGGGCAGTAACAATTTTAAGTCTATGCCCAAATATAATGTGGTATTGTAACAGAAGTATAGTGGCTGTGTCTTTTTCAGCAACAAGTACAGTTTGGCTCCTTCAATAAGAAAGGGGGGGGGATCTGGCTACTGAAAATAGCTGCAACAAACAAGGTGTTAATGCATTTTAAACATTTCCAGTCTTACGCAGTATGTTAGCTTATTGCAAGTCTGCAACAAATATTGTAATTATAAAGTATTTACTGTTTCTTAAAATTACCAGAAATGTTAACATTTCTTGCATAAAGGGACAGTCTACACCAGAATTTTTAATGTTTAAAAAATAGATAATCCCTTTATTACCCATTCCCCGGTTTTGCATAACCAACACTTTTATATTAATACACTTTTTACCTCTGTAACTATCTTGTATCTAAGCCTCTGCAGACAGCCAACTTATTTCAGTTCTTTTGACAGACTTGCATTTTAGCCGATCTGAGCTTACTACTAGGTAACTCCACGTGTATGACCACAATGTTATTTATATGGCACACATGAACTACCGGCCTCTAGTTGTGAAAAAAATGTCATAATGCATTCAGATAAGAGGCAGCCTTCAAGGGCTAATAAATTAGCATATGAGCCTCCTAGATTTAGCTTTCAACTAAGAATACCAAGAGAACAAAGCAAAATTGATTATAAAAGTAAATTGGAAAGTTGTTTAAAATTACATGCCCTATTTGAATCATGGAAGTTAATTTTTGACTAGACTGTCCCTTTAAATGGACAGTAAAATCAAACATAAACCATCATGGATAATATAGAGCATACCGTTTAAAGAGACATCTTTCCCAATTTACTTCTTTTATCAAATTTGCTTCATTCTCTTTGTATACTTTGTTTAAAAACGTATTTAGGTAGGCTAAGGAGAATGCTTGACTGGTAGCTAGCTGCTGATTGGTGGCTGCACATATATGCCTCTTGTCATTGGTTCACCCAATGTGTTCAGTTAGCTCCCTGGAGTGCATTATTGCAGTTTCAACAAAAGATACCAAGAGAATGGAGTACATTTTACAACAAAGGATACCAAGAGAATGGAGTACATTTTACAACAAAGGATACCAAGAGAATGGAGTACATTTTACAACAAAGGATACCAAGAGAATGGAGTACATTTTACAATAGAAGTCAGTTGGAAAGTTGTTTAACCCCTTAATGACACAAGTAGTACAGGGTACGCCAGACACAAACTGGTCGTTAAAGACCAACGACGTACCCTTCCAGCCGCTTTCAAGCTATTGCCGTGATGCCTCAATATTGAGGCATCACTGCAATACCTTTTTTCAAACACCGATGCAGAGAGAGCCACTCTGTGCCCTCTCTGTATCGGCCAGCGATGATGCGATCATTGGTGGGTGGGAGCTGCTGCAGGGAGGCGGGTGGGCGGCTATTGTTGGGGGGATGACAACAGAGGGGTGCAGGATCATGCGCTGGGGTGCCAAGAGCATGCACGGATGTGGGCACACCCACGGGGGCGGAGGAGAGATCGCACACGGGGTGGGAGCGGGTGGGAGCCCTACACTATGGAACAGTGTAAAGGGAAGGACAGAAAGAGGATAGGGGCATTTATTATCTAAGGGATCTGGGAGGGGGAAGCTACACTACAGAAAAAATAATAATAAATAAATAAAATTAAAATAAAATTTTAAAATTTGTATGCAAACTGGGTACTGGCAGACAGCTGCCAGTACCCAAGATGGCGGACAATAAGGTTGAGGGGGAGGGTTAGAGAGCTGTTTGAGTGGGATCAGGCAGGTTGGGGGATAAGGGGGGATCTTACACAGCAGAATATGTATTATTTGTTTAAATAAAAAAATAAGAAAAGCCTTTTATTTTAGTACTGGCAGACTTTCTGCCAGTACTTAAGGTGGCAGGGACAATTGTGGGATGGGGGTAGGGAAGAAAGCTGTTTAAGAGGGGTTAGGGAGGGATCAGGGCGTGGGATGTCAGGTGGGAGGCTGATTTCTACACTTAAGTTAAAATTAACCCTACAAGCTACCTAATTAACCCCTTAACTGCTGGGCATAATACAAATGTGGACAGCAGCATTTAGCCGCCTTCTAATTACCAAAAAGCAACGCCAAAGCCCTATATGTCTGCTATTTCTGAACAAAGGGGATCCCAGAGAAGCATTTACAACCATTTGTGCCATAATTGCACAAGCTGTTTGTAAATAATTTCAGTGTGAAACCTAAAGTTTGTGAAAAAGTGAAAAAAAAATTTATTTGATCGCATTTGGCGGTGAAATGGTGGCATGAAATATACCAAAATTGGCCTAGATCAATAATTTGGGTTGTCTACTAAAAAAAATATATATATACATGTCAAGGGATATTTAGGGATTTCTGACAGATATCAGTGTTCCAATGTAACTAGCGCTAATTTTGAAAAAAAAAAATGGTTTGGAAATAGCAAAATGCTACTTGTACTTATTGCCCTATAACTTGCAAAAAAAGCAAAGAACATGAAACCATTGGGTATTTCTAAACTCAGGACAAACTTTAGAAACTATTTAGCATGGTTGTTTTTTGGTGGTTGTAGATGTGTAACAGATTTTTGGGGTCAAAGTTAGAAAAAGTGTGTATTTTTTCAATTTTTATTCATCATATTTTATAAAAAAAAATTATAGTAAATTATAAGATATGATGAAAATAATGGTATCTTTAGAAAGTCCATTTAATGGCGAGAAAAACGGTATATAATATGTGTGGGTACAGTAAATGAGTAAAAGGAAAATTACAGCTAAACACAAACACCGCAGAAATTAAAAAAAATAGCCCTGGTCCTTAAATGGACATTATACGCTTGTTTTTCTTTGCATAAATGTTTTGTAGATAATCTATTTATATAGCCCATAAAGTTGTTTCTTTTTAAAAAATTGATAGTTTTGTTATTTTTAAAAAACATTGCTCTGATTTTCAGACTCCTAACCAAGCCCCAAAGTTTTAGGAGAATACCAACATATATCTACTCCAGCTTGCTTATGTTTGTGTAAAGAGTCTTTTCATATGCAGAGGAAGGGGGAGGGGGGAGTGTCTGATATTTCCCACTTGCAGTGGGTGTTCCAGTAACCTTTTAAACAGAGCTAAACTGGAAGCTTCTAAGTACGTTTTTAAACGGTTTTACACTGGATTTTTATATCAGTATCTGTGCATCTTATTCTTTATAGTAGTGTCTATTACATGCAGTTATATGAAAATTGGTGTATACTGTCCCTTTAAGGGGGAAGACAATTGAAAAATGGTCTTGTCCTTAAAGGGTTAAAATTGTATGTTTTATCTGAGAATTGTTTTGGGTTGAATGTCCCTTTTGAAAAAAACATGGTCTGAGGATGATTCAGTGTGAAAATAAAGCTCTGTTTACTAGAATTAGGTTTGTACTCTGCCTAATATTGTGCATGTAAAGCTGTAATTTATAAACCATCTGTTTGACACAAAGCCCTTAAAGAACCGTAGAGCAGAGTTATACAGTGTAACACAATACAAACAAGGACCCTTCTCAGCAAGTCTAAGGAACATTGCAAGACATTCATTACCTTTTTACTTTAGCATGAGGTGTTGGAGGTGCTTTGCAGACCTTTTTTTCCTAAAGGTTCACATATTTCCGTTCCAGTGTGGTTAGTATGTTTATAGTCATAAATTAAACCTGCTCTAGTTATTTGAACCGAGGCTTCCTGACTTTGCTTCTCAAGAGAAACAAAATAACACAAGAGTAATATAACAGTACCCAGCTGAAGAATACAAGCTCAGTTCTTCAGAAAGTGCTTGGGTGGAGTGATGGGATTTACTGAATTTGCTTTGTTTATTCAAGGTTTGTAGTATAAGGATCTGTGTGACCTGCTAGAGAAAAAAGGAAACGCGTTGGCTTCATCACAGGTACTGACTGCAAATGGAAAGAGGAAGAGAGGCAATTTGATGCCTTGTGAAGCAAAACATGGAACAAATTTTAATATTATTTAGACTGGGGCGCCCAGACTTTGTTTATAACTAATGGTGGGACTGACCAGGGGCCACATTACTTTATACTCACACTTGTGCTCAAGGAAATTATTCAAATCTAATTATAGTTAAACATATAGTAAATTGGTTACTGTTAAAGGGGCAATAAATATTTTGTGATTATCACATTGCAGTCTTGCAATAAATACTGGGTGAGTTTGCATTAAAGGGACACTCAGGTTAAATTAAATGTTCATGATTCAGATACAGCATGTAATTTTAAACAACTTTCCAATTTACTTCCATTAAAAAAAATGTGCACAGCCTTTTATATGTACACTTTTTGAGTCACCAGATCCTACTGAGCATGTGCAAGAATTCACAGACTATACGTATATGCATTTGTGATTGGCTGATTGCTATCACATGGTACAAGGGGAGTGGAAATATACATACATTTGAAATTTGTTAAAAAAAAATCTACTACTCATTTGAAGTTCAGACTAAGTGCTATTGCATTGTTTTGTTATCTTGCATTTGTTGATTATGCAAATATAATGTGTTGACTGATCCTTTAAAAGCAACAGTAAAGTCAAAACTTACACGTAAGTGGATTACACAGAGTATGACATTGTAAACAACTTTCCAATTTGATTCTGTTATCAATTTATTCTTAGTTCTCTTGGTATTATTTGTTAAAGAGTAATCTTAGGTGAGCTCAGGAGCGTGCATGTGCTTTAGCCATCTGGCAGCAGTGTTTGCAACAATGTTTATAGCAATGCTATATAGTTGCAAACACTGCTACAGACACTGTCAGCAAAGCTTTCAACTATGTATAGCTCTTTCTTCCCTGTCTGCTAAATACAAATACAGCTTAGAAAATAACTGCATCACCTACTTTACCTGGGAAGAATGATTCATTTTCTTCCTGACTTGGAGTAGGGTGGATTAAGTTGTTCATATTCATTAAGGAAAAATTCCACCCGGATTTTTTTCTGCTTTTCTGAGTTTATGCCGAATTAACAGTTAGGAAATGCATTTACTTTCCTATTTTTTTATTTAAATGATACATTATAAATAAAAATATTATTAACCAACTAGATACAAAAAATATGTTAAAGGCAGGTACACATTTACTCCCTCCCTCCCTTCCTTCCTTCTTTCCTCCCTCCCTTTCTTTCTTTCTTCCTTTCTTTCTTTCTTTCTTTCTTTCTTTCTTTCTTTCTTTCTTCCTTCCTTCCTCCCTCCCTTCCATCCTTCCTTCCTTCTTTCCTCCCTCCCTCCCTCCCCTTCCTTCCTTCTTTCCTCCCTCCCTCCCTCCCGCTTTTTCTTTCTTTCTTTCTTGTCTTCTCTTTCTTTCTTTCTTTTCTTTCTTTCTTTCTTTCTTTCTTTCTTCCTTCCTCCCTTCCTTGCTTCCTTCCTTTCCTCCCTCACTCCCTTCTTCCTCCCTACCTCCCCCTTTCTTTCTTCTTCTTCCTTTCTTTCTTTCTTTCTTCTTTCTTTCTTTCTTCTTTCTTTCTTTCTTTCTTTCGTGATTCCTTCCTTCCTCCTTTCCTTCCTTCCTTCCTTCCTTCCTTCTTTCCTCCCTCCCTCCGTTTCTTTCTTTTCTTTCTTTCTTTCTTTCTTCCTTCTTTCCTCCCTCCCTCCCTCTCTTTCTTTCTTTCTTTCTTTCTTCTTTCTTTCTTTCTTTCTTGATTCCTTTCCTCCCTCCTTTCCATCCTTCCTTCTTTCCTCCCTCCCTCCCTCCTCCCTCCCTCCCTCCCTCCCTTCCTTCCTTCTTTCCTCCCTCCCTCCCCCTCCCCCCTTTCTTTCTTTCTTTCTTTCTTTTTCTTTCTTTCTTTCTTTCTTTCTTCCTCCCTTCCTTACTTCTCTTCCTTCCTCCCTCCCTCCCTTCTTTCCTCCCTACGTCTCCCCCTTTCTTTCTTTCCTTTCTTCTTCTTCTTTCTTTCTTTCTTCCTTCCTCCCGTCCTTGCTTCCTTCCTTCCTCCCTCCCTCCCTTCTTCCTCCCTACCCTCCCCCGTTTCTTTCTTTCTTTTTCTTTTTCTTTCTTTCTTTTCTTTCTTTCTTTTCTTCTTTCTTTCTTTCTTTCTTTCTTTCTTTCTTGATTTCCTTCCTTCCTCCTTTCCTTCCTTCCTTCCTTCTTTCCTCCCTCTCCCTCCGTTTCTTTCTTTCTTTCTTTCTTTCCTTCCTTTCCTCCCTCCCTCCCTCTCTTTCTGTCTTTCTTTTCTTTCTTTCTTTCTTTCTTTTCTTTCTTTCGTTCTTTCTTTCTTTCTTTCTTTCTTTCTTGATTCCTTCCTCCCTCCTTTCCATCCTTCCTTCTTTCCTCCCTCCCTCCCTTCCTTCCTTCCTTCCTTCCTTCCTTCTTCCTCCTTCCTTCCTTCCTTCTTCCTTCCTTCCTCCCTCCCTCCCTTTCTCCCTCCCTTTCTCCCCTCCCTCCTTCCTTCCCTTTCCTTTCTCCCTCCCTACCTTCCCTTCTATCCTCCCTCCTTTCCTTCCTACCTCCATCCCTTCTTCCTTCCTTCCTTCCTTCCCTCCTCCCTCCCTCCCTCCTCGCTCCTTCCCTCCTCCCTTCCTCCCTCCTCGCTCCTTCCCTCCTCCCTTCCTCCCTCCTCGCTCCTTCCCTCCCTCCTTTCCTTCCTTCCCTTCCTTCCTTCTTTCCTCCCTCCCCCTTTCTTTCTTTCTTTTCTTTCTTCTTTTCATCCTTCCTTCCTTCCTTCCTCCCCTCCCTCTCTTCCTTCTTTCCTCCCTCCCTCCCTTCTTCTTTCTTTTCTGCCTTCCTTCCTTCCTTCCTTCCTCCCCTTCCATCCTTCCTTCTTTCCTTTCTCCCTCCCTCCTTCCTTCCCTTCCTTTCCCCCTCCCTCCCTCCTTGCTCCCTCTCCTTCCTCCTTTCCTCCCTCCTTTCCCAATACTTCCCTCACTCGTCTATGTATATTACCTCAAGAGCTCTTTTAAGCCATTCATTGTATTTTACTTAATCTGCAGAGCCATTACTCGTATTTGCAAACTTTGATTCAAGACCCATCTTTTCTTTAGTAGAGAAGAAGATCATATACCTTTAACACAATACAAAGCAATGTACATAAGAGTTAAACAAAATAAGTCAGATTATCAGTCAATGATATTTGGAATATTGAAATGTGTATAGTAGTGTAAAGAAAACTAAAGAAAAAAATTCATATATACAGCTTGCAAAAAATTATTATAATCATCAAAATATATCATAGTTATAATGTTCGCAATGAAAATAGCACATTACCGTTTACTAATCAGTCTGTTTGAAAGCATAGTACAAGGGATTCAGATACAAAAAGTGCTTTTGCATTTGTTTGTGTATGAATAAAGTACATTTGTTTAATGGGTGTAAAATATGATTTTGTATTCTTGTTTATAATTAATTACTAGCTTTTCTCCACTGTGTTTTTCACTCCAACCAACACAAAAAATTAGACTGAGCAGTTGCTTTTTTTTTTAATATTAAACAATGCATTATTGTTTTATGATGTGTCACTTGCCATTGGTTCAGCAGGCAATGCTTCAGGGTTGCTAAGAGAAAGACACTGCAGAATCAATACATGTATGTAAGGTACTAATGGATCCATTGTAGCAGTCCAATTAAAATAACATTATAAAATAAAATAAAAATTAAACAATTAAAATAATATTGGGAAATTAAGCAACAAAATGGTAAAATGATTATCAGCTAAATTGAGTGGCACAGTTGGAATGTTCTGCTGAAGATGAAAAATGATACCGGGTAATACACAAAATGCTGACAATAAAAGTGTATTAAATAATTTCTCAGTCTGTACAGAAAGAATACAGTATGGCTTTAATTTAAATAATAGTTAGTTGTGGTAATATTCTCTTTCTAATTTAGTACATCATCTGTTTATGATTACAATTTTAAAACCATTTCCTGTCTAAATGCTCTGGTAAAGAAACCATTGTTTGCAACATTATACTATGTAGAGATAATGCTATCTGTATTTTGAGCCACTGTAGGGGATTTTGGAATTTATTAGTGATTATTTGGTGAGTCTTATAGTTATTTGTTCATATCATTGTCCTCATCTGATTTGTTAATAAAATATATTTGACCAATTTTAACTTTTAAATTGAACCTCATTTGGATAGACCACCATTTTTAAATATTTGTACCAACTCTGAGTACTGGTATGAGAAAAGGCATTTTGTGCTTGAGTATAAAAACATTATATTATAAACCTGTGGCCTGACCTTAAAATGAGGGGTCAAGTAAAGTTATTTTTCACTTGCAGGGCTTGTGATCAAGCTGAAGAAACAAAATGTATACCTCTGTGTTATACCTTTATGTAAACTAATGTTAATTGAGCCAATGATTTAGTAGGATGTGCACACAGGCAAAGCAGAAAAGCTAAGACCACACATTAGACCTTATTATCAGAAGTAAAAGCATTACATTGGAATCTCTGTGTCCTCTCCTTCCACATTCAGAACCTGCTTGGTAAGATAAACAGCTCTCAAGCTGAAATTTGTTTTGGTGAAAATTGTTTGAGGGATTTCACAGCACTTGACGAGACTTCGTAGATAATCTCACCAGACCAGAAATCGTAAAATCATTGGCCAGTGCAGAGAAAAGATTAGCCAGGTTCAAGAACACGGTTGCAGATGGGTTAAAATAGTAGAATAGTAGGGTGGATAAGGAGGTGGTGCCAGATAAGGAGCACATTGGTACTACACTATGGTGAGGGGATTGGTGTTATGGTTGGGGATTAAGGTAAGGTGAGGGGATTGGTGTTAGGGCTAGGGTGTAGGTGAGGATTAGGTATTGGTGTTAGGCTTAGAGTTAAGGTAAGGGTTAGAGATTGGTGCTAAGGGTTGGGTTAAGGTAAGAGCTAGGGATTGGGGTTCGGGTTAGACTTAAGTTAAGGGTTTAGGCTTAAGGTAAGGGTTAGGATTGGTTGTACGTTAGGTTAGAGGTAAAGGTGAGGTATTGGTGTTAGGGTTAAAGTAAGGGTTAGGTATTGGTATTAGGGCTATGGTTCAGGTAAGGGTTAGGGATTGATATGAGGGTTAAGGTAAGGGTGAGGGATTGGTGTTAGGGTTAAGGTAAGGGTTTTGGATTGGTGTTAGGGTTAAGGCTATGGTAAGGGTAAAGATTGGTGTTAGGGTTCAGGTAAGGGATTAGGGATTGGTGTTAGGGCTAGGGTTAAGTTAAGGGGTGAGATATTGGTGTTAGGGTTAAGTAAGTGTGAGGATTAGTGTTAGGGCTAGGGTTAAGTTAAGGGTGAGATATTGGTGTTAGGGTTAAGGTAAGGGTTAGGGATTGGTGTTAGTGTTAAGGTAAGAGTTAGGGATTGTGTTAGGGTTAGAGTTAAGGTAAGGGTTAGGAATTAGTAGCTAGTTTTTTTGTAATTGTTTTATTTTATTTCTGCAATTATATTAACATGTTATTTCTTTTGGTTTATAGTTTTTTCATTAATAGTGTAGCTGTACTACTATACTTAAGGGTTAATATATTTTATATAGTGGGCGAGATGTTCGGTTCGGCAGATTAGGGGTTAACATTTTTTTATTGTTTGCGATGTGGGGGGGCCTCGTTTAGGGGTTAATAGGGGTAGTTTTATGGGTGTTAGTGTACTTTTTAGCACTATAGATAAGAGTTTTATGCTACGGCGTTAGCGCATAAAACTCTTAACTACTGACTTTTAAATGCGGTATCAGTCTTGACAGAGAGGCTCAACCGCTCCCTTTTGGAAGACTCGTAATACCGACATTAGGCAAGTCCCATTGAAAATATAGGGATACGCAATTTACGTAAGTGGATTTGCGGTATTACCGAGTCTGGCCAAAAAAGTGAGCGGTGAGACTCGTAATACCAGCGGCTCGTTAAAAAGCAGCGTTGGGACCTCTCAACGATGCTTTTTAACTCTAATGCACAACTCGTAATCTAGGTGTTTGTGTTTATTTCCCTTTAAGTATAGAGACTTTGTTTTGCAAAACTGAATAAAAGTGCTGTGATAAACAATGGAATTGGCAGATGATCCCATAGACATAGAAAAAAAATCATTAGCAGCCAGTAACAAGCAGACTATCATCAAACCATAGACTGCGATCAACTCCAATGTGCTAAAACTGCCCCCGCAAGGGGTTCCGGAGACTCTTAACTGCTTTGTACATGGAGCCCATAATCTAACCCTGTTCCTTTAAAGGGGGATTCAGTCTAAAGAGATAAAGGAGGATATTGTACACAGGGGGGACACACCATTTGATACAAGGTTCTATAAGGGTCTGGTAATTTATGTGTACTTACAGTAGCAGAGCAAGTATAATGTTAGACAAAATAATAGAACTAGGATGCAGTACCTTTTTATATCAACAGGTTATGATAACAATTTCTTCTATCTCTCAGATTATAGTCAATTAATACAACCACATCTTGCTCAATGCAGAATATACACTAATTATTTATAGATGAAGCAGAGTATGTGGCTTCCATTACATTCAGTCTTGACCTGACTTAATCCTCTTATCTTCTCAATCTGCACAACATCATTAGGTTCATTCATAAAGTCCCATGGTTTTCAATATCCTTTTATATGCTGATGACACCCAAATCTACCCCTCTGCACCAGACCTATCTCCTACCTTGCTAACTGTGTCACTAACTGTCCTTATCATATCTCATCACTGATGTCCTCTCACTTCGTTAAGCTAAATCTTTCCAAAACTGAGGCTCCTCCCCCCCCTTCTTCCATAATCCTACACCCCCCATTTTTTCTATAACTGTTGATAACTGCCATCATTACCCCTACCCCTCATGCACATATATAGGAGTCACACTTGACTCAGATCTTTCTGTCCACTCCTCATATTCAGTCTTGGGCAAATTCCTGCTGCTTCACCATAAAAACATCTCTAAAATTTGAAATTTCCGTACACAAGATGCAACTAAGATGTTAATCCACCCTCTCATCCTTTCCCGCCTTGACTACTGCAACTTCCATTCGCTATGGTCTCCCTAGCTGCCGCCTAGCTCCTCTACAATCTGTAATGAATGTCTCTGCCAGGCTCAATTCCTTACATGCTCTTCATCTGCTTCTTCTCTGCCAATCCCTTCCCTGGCTTCCTCTTGCCTCCAGGATTAAGCACAAAATTATGACATACATGGCCCTCAACTGGCACTGCTCCCCCCTATATCGCAGACCTTGTCTCAGATACTCTCCTTTGCGCTGCTCGTGTTCTCCTCTCTCCTCCTCGCTAGTTACCTCCTCACACTCCCGTCTACAGTACTTCGCCAGACTGCCCCTATCTTGTGGAACTCTCTGCTCGCTCCACAAGACTCTCCCCTGGGGTTTTAAAAACCACACTAATCCTCCTATTACCGCGGCCCTAGAGTCTATGAAGAAGCGAATATCCAAATATTTGTCACAAATTTTGCATTCTTAAGAAACCGAATGCAAATCTCTAATGCTTAATTTACGTAACATAAATTTTATGGTTGTATCCCTCAACATGAAGCAAATGAATCCATATTCTCACAATTCAGCAAATCAATACAGTTTCTTGTGACAAAACATTGGAAATGAATAACTAAACAGATATTGCACCAGTGCCCCTCCTGTGTATATTTTTAGCATTTTGTTTGTATCTTTATTTGACTTCTGACAGCATCTGTCTCGGCTGAAGGGGTATAAAACAACTGCTTTGAAGTATAAATGACTTTTGGAAATAAGTTTTCCACCTCCGGCAGTTTTTTGAAGCCTACATTGTAGACAAATTTGCTAATTGAAAGAAATCACAGCATGTGAGTACAGAGTAGATAGCAATAACCATCTGTACAAAATCTTTCTAACTAATAACTAGTAGACTATTTTTTATTAATATATTTACAGAATAGAACATAGCTATATGCTAATAACAAATGGAAATTCCATAATTAATTATTCTTCATGCAATATGTAGCATATGCACTTTCAAAATGATCAGTTATTAACAGTTTATAAAGAAAAAAGGATTTGATGGCACTACTACAGAAAAATGCAGTCTTGTCACCATACACAATTAGGGCAAATTGGCACACATGAACTAAAAAAAAAGTATAAATAAAAAGCACTGAGATAATGGGGCGGCCTGCAGGGGCTTTGAAACAGGCAAACTTAGAGGTTATAAAAGTGTATTAATATAACAATGTTGGTTATGCAAAGCTGGGGAAATGGGTATTTAAAGCGTTATCTATCTTTTTAAACAATAAAAAAATCAAATTGACTGCCCCTTTAATAAAATCATACTAATGTTGAATCCAGTACATACAAATAAAAATAAGTTAAATCATAAAATATCCTATATTATAAAAGGCCAAGTATGTTTGTCTGACGCAGTCATGCTCAGTAGAGACTGTGCGAGGACAAACATACTTGGCCTTAACTGCAGGCGCAAGATAGCTTAAGGAAGCTCCAGCACCCTCAGCCGAGAGCTGGAGTTCCTGAAGCTTCAGGCATACGCCATATGGAGCCGGAGCGAGATTGGTGTCCACCTCCATATGAGGGTAGATGCCTGATCGTTACAGATGGTGACACTGTGTGTGTCCTACATCTGTAACAATCTTTTACTGGTGCCGGCAGGAGGTGTGGGGCAGGAGACGGGTGGCGGGTGGGCGGCTCAGCAGCGGAGGGGAAGAGAAGGGGAGGGAGTGGGAGGGCCCTACGCTACACGAAATTATTTGTTTCAAGGAACAGGGAAGGATAGGGCAGCTACACTACAGAAAAGGGGTTTGGGGGGTGTGGGGGTACTAATGGCGATGGCGGTATGGGGGAGGTGGTGGGACCACTACACTACAGATTTTTTTTTAAAAAAAAAGGGGTTTATAAGATGGCAGTGCTAGTTAGAGGGGGGTGGTTAGAGAGCTGATTGAGAAGGGATCAGGGAGGTTGGAGGGTTAGGAGATGCTACACTGCATAAAAATAAAGAGAAAGAGGGATAGGGATAGGGATAGAAATAGAGAGATGGGGATAGAGGTACAGATATAGAGGGATAGGGATGAGAGGGATAGAGATAGAGGGATAGGGATAGAGGGATAGAGATAGAGAGATAGGTATAGAGGGATATGGATAGAGGGATAGGATATATGATAGAGGGAGATATGATAGGTGGATAGGATATAGAGGGGTAGGAGATAGATGATAGAGGGATATAGATAGAGGGATAGGGATAGAGATAGAGGGATAGATGGATAGAGGGATATAGATAGATGGATAGAGGGATAGGGATAGAGATAGAGGGATATATTGATAGATGGATAGGGATAGATGGATAGATCAGAAGGATAAGGGATAAATGAATAGAGGGAGAAGGATAGAGGGATAAAGATAGAATGATAGAAATACATAGATAGAGGGATAGGGGATAGGAGGGATAGAGATAGAGGGATTAGGGATAGAGATATAGGGATAGAGATAGAGGGGATAGGGATAGAGGATAGAGATAGAGGGATAGATGGGATAGAGGGATAGAGATAGGTGGTTAGAGGATATGGATTAGAGGGGATGATAGGGATAGATGGATATAGATAGAGGGATAGGGATTGAGGATAAAGATATAGGGATAGGTATAGAGGATATAGATATATGGATAGAGGGGATAGATGATAGGTGGATAAATATAGAGGGGTAGAGATAGATGGATAGAGGGATAGAGATAGAGGGATAGATGGATAGAGGATATAGATAGATGAATAGAGGGATAGGGATAGAGGTAGAGGGATATATTGATAGATGGATAGGGATAGAGGGATAGAGTCAGAAGGATAAGGATAAATGAATAGAGGGATAGGGATAGATGGATAGAGGGATAGGGACAGAGGGATAGGGATAGATGTATAGAGGGACAGAGATAGAGGAATAGATGATAGAGGAGATAGGATAGAGGGATAGAGATATAGATGGATAGGGATAGAGGGATAGAGATAGAAGGATAAGGATAGATGGATAGAGGGATAGAGATATATGGATAGAGATAGAGGGATAGAGATAGAGAGATAGATTATAGAGGGATAGGGATAGAGTGATAGGGATAGAAGGATAGGGGATAGAGATAGTGCGATAGGGATAGATGGATAGAAATAGATGGATAGAGATACTGGGATAGAGGGATAGGGATAGAGGGGTAGAGGAAAGAGGGGTAGGGATAGGAGGATAGAGATAGGGATAGAGATAGATGGATAGAGGGATAGATTATAGATGGATAGATATAGAGGGGTAGAGATAGTGGGATAGATGGATAGAGGTATAGAGATAGAGGGATAGGGATAGAGGGATAGAGATAGAGGGATAGATCGATAGAGGGATATAGATAAATGGATAGAGGGATAGGGATAGAGGGATAAAGATAGAGGGATAGAAATATATTGATAGAGGGATAGAGATAGAGGGATAGGGATAGAGATAGGGGGATAGATGGATAAGAGGGATAGAGTAGGTGGATAGAGGGATAGGGATAGAGTGATAGGATAGAGGGATAGATCGATAGAGGGATAGAGATAGATGGATAGAGGATAGGGATAGAGGAGATAGAGATAGAGGGATAGATTGATAGCTGGATAGGGATAGAGGGATAGAGATAGAAGGATAAGGATAGATGAATAGAGGGATAGGGATAGATGGATAGAGGGGATAGGGAATAGAGGGAGTAGAGATAGAGGGATAGATGGATAGAGGGATATAGATAGATGGATAGAGGGATAGGGATAGAGATAGAGGGATATATTGATAGATGGATAGGGATAGAGGGATAGGGTCAGAAGGATAAGGATAAATGAATAGAGGGATAGGGATAGATGGATAGAGGGATAGGGGCAGAGGGATAGGGATAGATGTATAGAGGGACAGAGATAGAGGAATTAGATGATAGAGGGATAGGGATAGAGGGATAGAGAGATAGATGGATAGGGATAGAGACAGAAGTATAAGGATAGATGGATAGAGGGATAGAGATAGAGGGATAGATTGATAGAGGGATAGAGATATATGGATAGAGATAGAGGGATAGAGATATAGAGATAGATGAATAGAGGGATAGGGATAGAGTGATAGGGATAGAAGGATAGGGATAGAGATAGTGGGATAGGGATAGATGGATAGAAATAGGTGGATAGAGATAGTGGGGTAGAGGATAGGGATAGAGAAAGAGGTAGGGATAGAGGATAGGATAGAGGGATAGGGATAGATGGATAGAGGGATAGATGATAGATGGATAGATATAAAGGGGTAGAGATAGATTAATAGAGGGATAGAGATAGAGGGATAGGGATAGAGGGATAGAGATAGAGGGATAGATGGATAGAGGGATATAGATAGATGGATAGAGGGATAGGGATAGAGATAGAGGGATAGAGATATATGGATAGAGGGATAGGGATAGAGGGATAGAGTTAGAGGGATAGGGATAGAGGGATAGAGATAGTGGGATTAGGGGTAGAGATAGTGGGATAGGGATAGAGGGATAGAGATAGAGGGATAGATGGATAGAGGGATAGAGATAGGTAGATAGAGTGATAGGGATAGAGGGATAGAGATAGAGGGATAGGGATAGAGGGATAGAGATTGATGGATAGAGGATAAAATTGATAGAGAAAGATGGATAAAGGGATAGGATAGATGAATAGAGGGATAGGGATAGAGGGTTAGAGAGATAGATGGATAGGGATAGAGGGATAGAGATAGAAGGATAAGGATAGATGGATAGAGGGATAGAGATAGAGGGAGTAGATTGATAGAGGGATAGAGATATATGGACCTAGAGATAGAGGGATAGAGATAGAGAGAGATGAATAGAGGGATAGGCATAGAGTGATAGGGATAGAAGGATAGGGATAGAGATAGTGGGATAGGTATATATGCCATAGAAATAGATGGATAGAGATAGTGGGATAGAGGGATAGAGATAGTGGGATATGGATAGAGAGAGTGGAATAGGGATAGATGGATAGACATAGATGATAGAGGGGATAGGGATAGAGGGATACGGGGTAGAAGGATAGGGGTTAGAAGGATAGAGATAGAGGGATAGAGATAGAGGGATAGATAGAGAGATTAGATGAATAGAAGGATAAATTAATAGAGGGATAGGGATAGAGGGGACAGAGATAGAGGTTTAGGGATAGGGATAGAGGATAGAGGGATGAATAGAGAAATAGGATAGAGGGATAGAGATAGAGGGACAGAGATAGAGGGATAGGGATAGAGGGGATAGGAATAGAGGAATAGGGATAGAGGAATAGGGATAGAGGGATAGGGTAGAGAGATAGGGGATAGAGGGTTAGGGATATGGCATAGAGATAGAGGGAAAGATATAGAGGAATAGGGATAGAGGGATAGGGATAGAGATAGGTGGATTGAGGATAGGGATAGAGATAGAGGGATAGATGGATAGAGGGATAGGATAGATAGATAGAATGATAGATAGATAGAGGTATAGATGGATAGAGGAGGAAAGAGGGAATTGGGATAGAGGGATAGAAATATATGGATATAGGGATATGGATAGAGGGATAGGAATAGATAGATAGAGGTATAGTTGGATAGAGCAGAATAGGAATAGGGATATAGGGATAGATGGATAGAGGGATATAGATAGAGGGATAGATGGATAGATATAGAAGGGGTAGGGATAGGGGAATATATGGATAGAGGGACTGGGATAGATATATAGAGGGATAGAGGGATAGGATAGAGGGATAGAGATATATGAGTAGAGGGATAGATGATAGATGGATAGATATAGAGGGATAGAGATAGAGGGATAGATGGATAGAAGGATAGAGATAGAGGGATAGAGATAGAGGGATAAATCGATAGAGGTATATAGGATAAATGATACGAGGGATAGGGGATAGAGGGATAAAGATAGAGTTATAGAGATAGAGAAATTAGGGATAGAGGGATAGGATTAAGGGTATAGATTGAGGGATAGGGTATAGAGGGATAGGGATAGAGATAGAAGGATAGATGGATAGAGGGTTAGGGATAGATGGATAGGGATATAGGGATAGATACAGATGGATAGTGGATATGGATAGAGGGATAGGATAGATAGATAGATAGATAGATAGATAGATAGAAGTATAGATGGATAGAGGGAAAGGGACAGATGGATAGGATAGAGGGATAGGAGATAGATGATAGAGGATAGGGATAGAGGGATAGAGATAGAGGGAGAGAGATATATGGATAGAGGGATAGGGATAGAGGAGAGAAATAGAGGGATAGGAATAGAGGGATAGGGATAGAGGGATAGAGATAGAGGGATATGGATAGAGGGATATAGATAGAGGGATAGATGGATAGAGGGATAGAGATAGGTTTTTAGAGGGTTAGGGATAGAGTGGTAGGGATAGATGTATAGAGGGATAGGGATAGAGGGATCGGATAGAGAGATAGAGATAGAGGATAGATGGATAGAGGATAGAGAAAGATGGATAGAGGGATAGGGATAGAGGGATAAAGATAGAGGATAGAGATATAAGATAGAGATAGAGGGATAGAGATAGAGAAATAGGGATAGAGGGATAGGGATATAGGGATATAGATTGAGGATAGGGATAGAGGGATAGGGATAGAGATATAAGGATAGATGGATAGAGGGTTAGTGATAGATGTATAGGGATATAGGGATAGAGACAGATGGATAGAGGGATATGGATAGATGGATAGGGATAGATAGATAGAAGGTATAGATGGATAGAGGGAAAGGGACAGATGGATAGGGATAGAGGGATAGGGATAGATGGATAGAGGGATAGAGATTGATGGATAGAGGGATAGGGATAGAGAGATAGAGAGATAGAGATATATGGATAGAGGGATAGGGATAGAGGGATAGAAATAGATGTATAGGAATAGAGGGGTAGGGATAGAGGGATAGAGATAGAGGGATATGGATAGAGGGATATAGATAGAGGGATAGATGGATATAGGGATAGAGATAGAGGGATAGGGATAGAGAGATAGAGGGATAGATGGATAGAGGGATAGAGAAAGATGGATAGAGAAAGATGGATAGAGTGATAGGGATAGAGTGATAGTGATAGATGGATAGAGGGTTAAGGATAGATGGATAGAGGGATAGGGACAGAAGGGTAGGGATAGATGGATAGAGGGACAGAGATAGAAGGATAGAGGGATAGGGATAGAGGGATAGATGGATAGGGATAGAGAGATAGAGATATAGGGATAAGGATAGATGAATAGAGGGATAGATGGATAGAGGGATAGAGTGTTACGGTTGCCTCCAGGCTGGCTGGAAGTTGGACCGTAGAAAAGGATGCTCCTAGCGCTCACCAAAGAATCATCAGCACCGTAGTCAGCAATCCCTGTAGTGATATAGCTGTCCCCTACAAACATGAGTCAAATCTGCAAGTTAGAGGGTCAGAATAGGTCTGATGTGCTGGAACACACAGCCTGGTTTTTATTGAGGTTACATGCAAACAGGACACTGTCAGGGGGAGGCATTAAATCCCCAATCACACATTTGATGCATTTAGATAGAGACAACGCCCTTTTACAGGCCACAACATTACTTCAGCAGATAACATTACACACAATAAAACAATGCAGTCCACCTTATCACTAGCAGTCTGATTAGACAATGGGAATGTTTTATCACTAAACTTAATTAGAGCTGATCCCAGCAAACTTGTATTTAGAATAGGTTTCTTGAAGCTGAACAAAATTTAACTCTTTAGTTCTGACCAAAGGGTCTGTCACATAGCACTTAATGGCACACAATGAAAACGAATGCTTTTGTAACAGTGCTCCCTTTCTGTGGAACACTCTGCCTGCGTGGCACTCGGTTCAGCAAGTCCTATTTACTGAACCAAGTGGGAGAATGCCAGGGACAAGTTATTTTACAGGTCTGGGGACATAGTCTTAAAGGGGCATTGTTCACCAAAGTCACAATATGTCCCCAGACGGTTCTTAAAGGGCCATACACACCCAATAAAAGTTAATAGGTTTTCAGGGGCACAATCTTCCAGGGGCCATAGTCATGAGGAAGGAGACTGGCAAATAGGCTTCTCCACAATCCATGGAAGCAGGGCAATTTTTCATTTAAAGGGCCAGTTACAAATAGCAGTTTGTAACATATCTCCCCTTTTGGAGGGAGACTAACCAGGCACCTGACCTTCTGTCGGTCAGTGCCTAAGTTAGTCTCGCAACCCACCCACAAATAAACATTAGCAGCAACGTAGCCCCCCCACAATAAGTAGTACTGGCCTGTAGGTTCCAGGTTATAGGATGAAAGTGTAGCATCCTCGGCCTTCCTGGCGCAGCTGGGCAAATAGCTGGTGGTACTTGGGGGGCAGAGGCCAGCGGCACTCTGCCCTGGTGCCAGCGCTTCTGCTGGGGTGAAGGGTTTGCAGGCCTGTCCTGTAACAAGGGGGTCTGTAGGGCAGAGGCCAGCAACGCTCTGTCCTGATGCCAGCTCTTCTGCTGGGGGAATTGGGGCATAGTCCTGCCCGGTGGCAAAGGGAACGTGGGGGTCAGGGGGGTTAACATCTCCACTGTTAACCCTGGGCCCAAGTTAGGAGTTAGCTGGGGAGGGGGAGATTGGCTTACCTCCTCCTCCTGATACTCCGGTGGCCGTTGGGAAGGGAGGTCGATGCTCTCCGCTCCCTGTGGAACATGCTGCGGCTGGGGAGAGAGACCGGTTGTCTCCTCTCCCTGGAAGGCACACTCCGGCTGGGGAGGGAGGTCGATGCTCTCCCCTCCCTGTAGCTGGGTCTGTCGCTGGGGATCTGGGCCGCCTGCCCAGCATCCCTGTAGGGCCGGTAGAGAGACTGTGGTCCCATCTCCACCTGCCTGCTGGGGGTCCTCCCAGGACCAGTCTATGAGGCCTGCTGCCTCTGGTATCTCTGGTTGGGGTTGGGGAAGGAGACCGGTTGTCTCTTCCCTCTGCACGGTATACTGCCGCTGGGGAGGGAGGTCGCTGCTCTCCTCTCCCTGTAACTCTGGCTGCCGCTGGGGTAGGGGGGTCGTTGCTCTCCGCTCCCTGTAACTCACTTTCTCGCTGGAGACCAGGTGTCCATACCCTCAAACTCCACAGTTGGCGCTCAAAGGCTCGTGCCGCTTTGTTCTCCGTATCCACTTCCCGGATGATGCGACTGACTACCTCCTGCGCAGGGTCTGGACCATATCGGACTAGCCGCCTCTTTACCTCTGGAACGAAATCCGCGCACTCATAGCGACGGGGTCCTCTTCACAGGGTTCTGACCAGTATCTTGTCAGCTCCATGCTGCTGTAGGTAGGGACGCTGCGCAGTGGCTAGCGTTGCCCTCAATAACTCTCCTACGATACCAGTGCTGTTGGGGTGCTGCTCCTTGCGCTAGGACGCTATCCCACCGCTGCCGCCAAATGCTACGGTTGCCTCCAGGCTGGCTGGAAGTTGGACTGTAGAAAAGGATGCTCCTAGCGCTCACCAAAGAATCATCAGCACCGTAGTCAGCAATCCCTGTAGTGATATAGCTGTCCCCTACAAACATGAGTCAAAGCTGCAAGTTAGAGGGTCAGAATAGGTCTGATGTGCTGGAACACACAGCCTGGTTTTTATTGAGGTTACATGCAAACAGGACACTGTCAGGGGGAGGCATAAAATCCCCAATCACACATTTGATGCATTTAGATAGAGACAACGCCCTTTTACAGGCCACAACATTACTTCAGCAGATAACATTACACACAATAAAACAATGCAGTCCACCTTATCACTAGCAGTCTGATTAGACAATGGGAATGTTTTATCACTAAACTTAATTAGAGCTGATCCCAGCAAACTTGTATTTAGAATAGGTTTCTTGAAGCTGAACAAAATTTAACTCTTTAGTTCTGACCGAAGGGTCTGTCACATAGCACTTAATGGCACACAATGAAAACGAATGCTTTTGTAACAGTGCTCCCTTTCTGTGGAACACTCTGCCTGCGTGGCACTCGGTTCAGCAAGTCCTATTTACTGAACCAAGTGGGAGAATGCCAGGGACAAGTTATTTTACAGGTCTGGGGACATAGTCTTAAAGGGGCATTGTTCACCAAAGTCACAATATGTCCCCAGACAGTTCTTAAAGGGCCATACACACCCAATAAAAGTTAATAGGTTTTCAGGGGCACAATCTTCCAGGGGCCATAGTCATGAGGAAGGAGGCTGGCAAATAGGCTTCTCCACAATCCATGGAAGCAGGGCAATTTTTCATTTAAAGGGCCAGTTACAAATAGCAGTTTGTAACATAGAGATAGATGGATAGAGGGATAGGGATAGAGAGATAGGGATAGAGGGATAGGGATAGAGGGATAGATGGATAGAGATAGAGGGATAGGGATAGAAGGATAGGGATAGAGGGATAGAGATACTGGGATAGGGATAGAGATAGTGGTATACGGATAGAGGGATAGAGATAGAGGGATAGAGATAGAGGGATAGAGATAGGTTGATAGAGGAATAGAGATAGAGATAGAGGGGTAGGGATATATGGATAGAGGGTGTTACTGTTGCCTCCAGGCTGGCTGGAAGTTGGACCATAGAAAAGGATGCTCCTAGCGCTCACCAAAGGATCATCAGCACCGTAGACACCATAACTACTGCGTAGCCACCATAAGTAATGCAGACTCTACAAACCACCGCTGCTGGGCTGGTATCTCGCCGTCTGCTCTGCGCCCTGGACCTACGACCAGGCTCCAGTAGGTGAACCTCTTCCTTCTGTAGAGCGAAGCAGGATCAGGAACAAGAGCTCTTACAAGATCTCAGTAGCTAAGGGAGTATGAAGAGCATAGCAATCCCTGTAGTGATTATAGCTGTCCCCTACAAACATGAGTCAAGGCTGCAAGTTAGAGGGTCAGAAGAGGTCTGAGGTGCTGGAACATCCAACCTGGTTTTTATTGAGGTTACATGCAAAAAGGACACTCTCAGGGGGAGGCATAAAATCCCCAATCACACATTTGGTACATTTAGATAGAGAGACAACGCCCTTTGACAGGCCACAATAGAATTACATTACTTCAGCAGATAACAAGTTACACACAAGAAAACAATGCAGTCCATCTTATCAACTAGCAGTCTGACTCTGGAGGTGATTAGACAATGGGAATGTTTATCACTAAACTTAATTAGAGCTGATGCCAGCAAACTTGTACTTAGAAAATAGCTTCTTGAAGCTGGACAAAGTTAACTCTTTCAGTTCTGACCGAAGGGTCTGTCACATAGCACTTAATGGTACACAATGAAAACTAATGCTTTTGTAACAGTGCTCCCTTTCTGTGGAACACTCTGGCAGACACGGTCTGCCTGTGTGGTACTTGGTTCAGTAAGCCCTATTTACTGAACCAAGTGGGAGAAAGCCAGGGACAAGTTATTTTACAAAGTCACAATATGTCCCCAGACGGTTCTTAAAGGGCCATACACACCCAATAAAAGTTAATACGTTTTCAGGGGCACAATCTTCCAGGGGCCATAGTCATGAGGAAGAAGGCTGGCAAATAGGCTTCTCCACAATCCAGGGAAGCAGGGCAATTTTCCATTTAAAGGGCCAGTTACAAATAGCAGTTTGTAACATATCTCCCCTTTTGGAGGGAGACTAACCAGGCACCTGACCTTCTGTCGGTCAGTGCCTAAGTTAGTCTTGCAACCCACCCACAAATAAACATTAGCAGCAAAGTAGCCCCCCCACAATAAGTAGTACTGGATTGTAGGTTCCAGGTTGTAGGATGAAAGTGTAGCATCCTCGGCCTTCCTGGCGCAGCTGGGCAAATAGCTGATGGTACTTGGGGGGCAGAGGCCAGCGGCACTCTGCCCTGGTGCCAGCGCTTCTGCTGGGGTGAGGGGTTTGCAGGCCAGTCCTGTAACAAGGGGGTCTGTAGGGCAGAGGCCAGCAGCGCTCTGTCCTGATGCCAGCTCTTCTGCTGGGGGAATTGGGGCATAGTCCTGCCCGGTGGCAAAGGGAACGTGGGGGTCAGTGGGGGTTATCATCTCCACTGTTAACCCTGGGCCCAAGTTAGGAGTTAGCTGGGGAGGGGGAGATTGGCTTACCTCCTCCTCCTGATACTCCAGCGGCCGTTGGGAAGGGAGGTCGATGCTCTCCGCTCCCTGTGGAACATGCTGCGGCTGGGGAGAGAGACCGGTTGTCTCCTCTCCATGGAAGGCACACTCCGGCTGGGGAGGGAGGTCGATGCTCTCCCCTCCCTGTAGCTGGGTCTGTCGCTGGGGATCTGGGCCGCCTGCCCAGCATCCCTGTAGGGCCGGTAGAGAGACTGCGGTCCCATCTCCACCTGCCTGCTGGGGGTCCTCCCAGGACCAGTCTATGAGGCCTGCTGCCTCGGGTATCTCTGGTTGGGGTTGGGGAAGGAGACCGGTTGTCTCTTCCCTCTGCACGGTATACTGCCACTGGGGAGGGAGGTCGCTGCTCTCCTCTCCCTGTAACTCCGGCTGCCGCTGGGGAGGGAGGTCGTTGCTCTCCGCTCCCTGTAACTCACTTTCTCGCTGGAGACCAGCTGTCCATACCCCCAAACTCCACAGTTGGCGCTCAAAGGCTCGTGCCGCTTCGTTCTCAGTATCCAATTCTCGGATGATTCGACTGACTACCTCCTGCGCAGGGTCTGGACCATATCGGACTAGAGGCCTCTTTACCTCTGGAACGAAATCAGCGCCCTCATAGCGACGGATCAGGTTGAGGTGCTCTTCACAAGGTTCGGACCAGTGTCTTGTCAGCTCCATGCTGCTGTAGGTAGGGACGCTGCGCAGTGGCTAGCGTTGCCCTCAATAATTCTCATACAATACCAGTGCTGTTGGGGTGCTGCTCCTTGTGCTAGGACGCCATCCCACCGCTGCCGCCAAATGTTATGGTTGCCTCCAGGCTGGCTGGAAGTTGGACCGTAGAAAAGGATGCTCCTAGCGCTCACCAAAGGATCATCAGCACCGTAGACACCATAACTACTGCATAGCCACCATAAGTAATGCAGACTCTACGAACCACCGCTGCTGGGCTGGTATCTCGCCGTCTGCTCTGCGCCCTGGACCTATGACCAGGCTCCAGTAGGTGAACCTCTTCCTTCTGTAGAGCGAAGCAGGATCAGGAACAAGAGCTCTTACAAGAGCTCAGTAGCTAAGGGAGTATGAAGAGCATAGCAATCCCTGTAGTGATTATAGCTGTCCCCTACAAACATGAGTCAAGGCTGCAAGTTAGAGGGTCAGAAGAGGTCTGAGGTGCTGGAACACCCAGCCTGGTTTTTATTGAGGTTACATGCAAAAAGGACACTCTCAGGGGGAGGCATAAAATCCCCAATCACACATTTGGTACATTTAGATAGAGAGACAACGCCCTTTGACAGGCCACAATAGAATTACATTACTTCAGCAGATAACAAGTTACACACAAGAAAACAATGCAGTCCATCTTATCAACTAGCAGTCTGACTCTGGAGGTCATTAGACAATGGGAATGTTTATCACTAAACTTAATTAGAGCTGATGCCAGCAAACTTGTACTTAGAAAATAGCTTCTTGAAGCTGAACAAAGTTAACTCTTTCAGTTCTGACTGAAGGGTCTGTCACATAGCACTTAATGGTACACAATGAAAACTAATGCTTTTGTAACAGTGCTCCCTTTCTGTGGAACACTCTGGCAGACACGGTCTGCCTGTGTGGTACTTGGTTCAGTAAGCCCTATTTACTGAACCAAGTGGGAGAAAGCCAGGGACAAGTTATTTTACAAAGTCACAATATGTCCCCAGACGGTTCTTAAAGGGCCATACACACCCAATAAAAGTTAATACGTTTTCAGGGGCACAATCTTCCAGGGGCCATAGTCATGAGGAAGGAGGCTGGCAAATAGGCTTCTCCACAATCCAGGGAAGCAGGGCAATTTTCCATTTATAGGGCCAGTTACAAATAGCAGTTTGTAACAGAGGGATAGGGATAGAGTGATAGGGATAGATGGAGAGAGGGATAGAGATAGAGGGATAGGGATAGAGGGATAGAGATAGAGGGGTAGGTATAGAGGGATAGGGATAGAGGGATAGAGATATGTCGATAGAGGGATAGATGATAGATGGATAGATATAGAGGGGTAGAGATAGATGGATAGAGGGATAGAGATCGAGGGATAGGGATAGATGGATAGATGGATAGAGATAGAGGGATAGATCGATAGAGGGATATAGATAGATGGATAGGGATAGAGATAGAGGGATAGGGCTAGAGGGATAGGGATAAAGGCATAGAGATAAAGGGATAGGGATAAATTAATAGAGGGATAGGGTTAGAGGGATATAGATAGAGGAATAAAGATAGAGGGACAGAGATAGATGGATAGAGATAGAGGGATAGGGATAGAGGGTTAGGGATAGAGGGATAGGGATAGAGGGATAGGTATATAGGGATAGAGATAGAGGGATAGGGAAAGAGGGATGCAATAGATGGATAGGGATAGATGGATAGAGATAGAGGAATAGGGATAGAGGCATAGTGATAGAGGAATGGGGATAGAGGTATATAGATAAGTGGATAGAGGGATAGTGATAGAGGGATAGATGGATAGAGGGATAGGGATAGATGGATAGAGGGATAGAGATAGAGGGATAGGGATAGATGGATAGAGGGATAGAGATAGAGGGATAGAGATAGAGGGATATAGGGATATAGATAGAGGGATAGAGGGATAGAGATAGAGGGATAGAAATAGAGGGATAGGGGTAGAGGTATAGAGATAGAGTGATTGGGATAGAGGGATAGAGATAGAGGGATAGGGATAGAGATAGAGGGATTGGGATAGAGGGATAGGGATATAGATAAAGGGATAGAGGGATAGGGATAAAGGGATAGGGATAGAGGGATATGGATAGATGGATAGAGGGATAGAGATAGAGGGATAGAGATAGAGGGATAGGGATAGAGATAGAGGGATAGGGATAGAGGGATAGAGATAGAGGAATAGGGATAGATGGATAGGGATAGAGGAATAGGGATAGAGGGATAGAGATATATGGATAGAGGGATAGATGATAGATGGATAGATATAGAGGGGTAGAGATAGGTGGATAGAGGGATAGAGATATAGGGATAGGGATAGAGGGATAGAGATAGAGGGATAGATCGATAGAGGGATATATATAGATGGATAGAGGGATAGGGATAGAGGGATAGAGATAGAGGGATAGGGCTAGAGGGATAGGGATAGAGGCATAGAGATAAAGGGATAGGGATACATTAATAGAGGGATAGGGTTAGAGGGATATAGATAGAGGAATAAAGATAGAGGGACAGAGATAGATGGATAGAGATAGAGGGATAGGGATAGAGGGATAGGGATAGAGGGATAGGGATAGAGGGTTATGGATAGAGGGATAGGGATAGAGGGATAGGGATATAGGGATATAGGGATAGAGATGGAGGGATAGGGAAAGAGGGATGTGATAGATGGATAGGGATAGAGGGATAGAGATAGAGGAATAGGGATAGAGGCATAGTGCTAGAGGAATGGGGATAGAGGGATAGAGATAGATGGATAGAGGGATAGCGATAGAGGGATAGATGGATAGAGGGAGAGGGATAGATGGATAGAGGGATAGAGATAGAGGGATAGGGATAGATGGATAGAGGGATAGAGATAGAGGGATAGAGATAGAGGGATAGAAATAGAGGGATAGGGGTAGAGGTATAGGGATAGAGATAGAGGGATTGGGATAGAGGGATAGAGATAGAGGGATAGGGATAGAGGGATAGGGATAGAGATAGAGGGATAGGGATAGAGGGATAGGGATAGAGATAAAGGGATAGAGATAAAGGGATAGAGGGATAGGGATAGAGGGATAGGGATAGATGGATAGAGGGATAGGGTTAGAGGGATATAGATAGAGGAATAAAGATAGAGGGACAGAGATAGATGGATAGAGATAGAGGGATAGGGATAGAGGGTTAGGGATAGAGGGATAGGGATAGAGGGATAGGGATATAGGGATAGAGATAGAGGGATAGGGAAAGAGGGATGCAATAGATGGATAGGGATAGATGGATAGAGATAGAGGAATAGGGATAGAGGCATAGTGATAGAGGAATGGGGATAGAGGTATATAGATAAGTGGATAGAGGGATAGTGATAGAGGGATAGATGGATAGAGGGATAGGGATAGATGGATAGAGGGATAGAGATAGAGGGATAGGGATAGATGGATAGAGGGATAGAGATAGAGGGATAGAGATAGAGGGATATAGGGATATAGATAGAGGGATAGAGGGATAGAGATAGAGGGATAGAAATAGAGGGATAGGGGTAGAGGTATAGGGATAGAGATAGAGTGATTGGGATAGAGGGATAGAGATAGAGGGATAGGGATAGAGATAGAGGGATTGGGATAGAGGGATAGGGATATAGATAAAGGGATAGAGGGATAGGGATAAAGGGATAGGGATAGAGGGATATGGATAGATGGATAGAGGGATAGAGATAGAGGGATAGAGATAGAGGGATAGGGATAGAGATAGAGGGATAGGGATAGAGGGATAGAGATAGAGGAATAGGGATAGATGGATAGGGATAGAGGAATAGGGATAGAGGGATAGAGATATATGGATAGAGGGATAGATGATAGATGGATAGATATAGAGGGGTAGAGATAGGTGGATAGAGGGATAGAGATATAGGGATAGAGGGATAGAGATAGAGGGATAGATCGATAGAGGGATATATATAGATGGATAGAGGGATAGGGATAGAGGGATAGAGATAGAGGGATAGGGCTAGAGGGATAGGGATAGAGGCATAGAGATAAAGGGATAGGGATACATTAATAGAGGGATAGGGTTAGAGGGATATAGATAGAGGAATAAAGATAGAGGGACAGAGATAGATGGATAGAGATAGAGGGATAGGGATAGAGGGATAGGGATAGAGGGATAGGGATAGAGGGTTATGGATAGAGGGATAGGGATAGAGGGATAGGGATATAGGGATATAGGGATAGAGATGGAGGGATAGGGAAAGAGGGATGTGATAGATGGATAGGGATAGAGGGATAGAGATAGAGGAATAGGGATAGAGGCATAGTGCTAGAGGAATGGGGATAGAGGGATAGAGATAGATGGATAGAGGGATAGCGATAGAGGGATAGATGGATAGAGGGATAGGGATAGATGGATAGAGGGATAGAGATAGAGGGATAGGGATAGATGGATAGAGGGATAGAGATAGAGGGATAGAGATAGAGGGATAGAAATAGAGGGATAGGGGTAGAGGTATAGGGATAGAGATAGAGGGATTGGGATAGAGGGATAGAGATAGAGGGATAGGGATAGAGGGATAGGGATAGAGATAGAGGGATAGGGATAGAGGGATAGGGATAGAGATAAAGGGATAGAGATAAAGGGATAGAGGGATAGGGATAGAGGGATAGGGATAGATGGATAGAGGGATATGGATAGAGGGATAGAGATAGAGGGATAGAGATAGAGGGATAGAGATATAGGGATAGAGATAGAGGGATAGAGATAGAGGGATAGGGATAGAGATTTTTTACAACATTATCGAAAAAATCAACCTATTCTTCATAACGGCACTAAAATTCTGCTTTTTCAGGATTTCTCTATTGAGACTTCCTCGAAAAGGAAGGAACTCTCCCCAATCTGTGGCCGAATGTTAAAAGCTGGTTGGCAGGCCACATTTACCCTGCCAAACTTAAATTGGCACTTGGGGGCTAAATTTTCTTTTTTTGATTCTGCAGAGGAGGCAGAGAAAAAGTTAGCTGAACACGGGATCAAATGACATTAAATCAGAGTTCAGTTAAGTTATGGTCCCAAATATTATTTTGATGTCCATAATAGCCAAAGAAGCTCAAAAAATTAAAATTCTTCTTTTTTTTCCCCCTCTCCTCCCTCTTTTCCCCTCTCATTCATTTTTCCCTCCTATTCTTCCGGGTAATAAGCTATGAATAAAGATATTAGATTCACTTCCTGGAACATAGGGGGCATTGTCTCCCCTAATAAATGAAAAAAAAGATTATAACACATCTTCAGAGACTTAATACCTCTATTGCTTTATTGCAAGAAACACACTTAAACACTGAGGAATCGCTGAAGTTAAAAACTTCTTGGGTAGCAGAGATAGAAAAAAAGGGTGTTGCTATCCTTTTGGGGAAGAAATTATAGTATGTTAAATAACTTACAATAGCTGATCCTGATAGCAGATATTTAATTTTAAAATTGAAAATTACGAATTCAATATATACCATCTGTAATCTCTACGCTCCAAATATAATTGATCTTGGTTTTTGGGATTCCCTCCAGGCAAAAAATTTACAGGTAGCAGAGGGTCACGTAATTTTAGCGGGAGATTTTAATATGTCCCCTTGATACCCCTAGACAGTCTCAGACGTGGAGTATCTCAAAAGAAAACTAAAAAAGATAACTTAGAAATAACTATTTAACTCCATTTTTCAAAATCTTGCAGTCAGAGACATATGGAGAGCACAGAATCCGGACACTAGGAACTACACCTGTTACTCAAAAGTATTTAAATCACTGTCAAGAATTGATTTCATGTTAACAAGTGATAGTCTCTATCATATTGGTGCTAAAGTGTCAATTTTAGAAATTTGCATCTCGGATCATGCCCCCATAATGCTGGATATCCCAAGTGCGAATGCTTACCCAAGAGGGTCACGTTTTTTTTACCCAAAATATCTTAGCAAAAATTTAAAATTCAGAAATTGGTTAAAAGATAAAATGGAGGATTTTTTTCAATTTAACAGTGGCTCAGTTCCTAGTCTCCCGGTCATCTGGGAGACGGCGAAAGCAGTACTGAGGGGAGACATTATAGCTTATAAGGCAAAAGTTAAGCGAGACTCTCGATTAAAAGAGAGACAGGTAATAGCTGCAGTAGTTAACAGATAACATATAACAGATATTTATGTTCTCCTACTGAGGAAAATTGGAAAAGGTACATTAGCGCAAAGACAGAACGAGATACCTTTTTAACCTCCAATACAATACTCACAGACTTAAAATACCAAGCCAGATTATATAAATTTGGCAATAAATCGAGCACACTATTAGGTAAGCTGGTGAAAAATTCCAGGCAATCTTCGACAATTGGGGTTTCTTCTCAATTGCACTTCAACATCTAAAATCAAACAACTCCTCTTGTTTATTGATTATTTTAAAAATAATGAGGGGAACTTATTGATGGATTATCCGGATGCCACAGTACTAGCAATCAATGCTGAGAAAGCGTTCGATCGCATCAGTCATGACTACCTGCTAGACACATTAGATCGGTTTGGGCTGAGAAATAACATTTTGAATCTAGTGAAAAATATCTGTACCCATTCTTTCACCAGTTTAGTCATACAAGGGCAGGAGTCAAATAAAATTAGATTAGAAAAAGGTACCCGGCAAGGTTGTCTCTCGCCGCTATTGTTTGACCTCGCAATTGAACCTTTAGCTGTTAAAATCAGACAACAGATCAAAGGCATTAAAATTTATAATAAAGAGGTGAAGATGGCTCTAAACGCAGATGACTTACTGATATACATATCCAACACCTCTTCTAATATTCCAAAGCTCCTGGATATAATTGAATTATTTGGTCAATTTTCAGGGTATAAAGTGAACAATTTCAAATCGGAACTGTTATGGCTAAGAAAAACAGAGAATTCTTGTACAAATAATCCTTTTAAGACAGTCGTTAGTTCATTTAGATATCTAGGGATTATTGTGTCGGCTAACCCTAGGATTGGTATGCCTTGAACATCTCTCCAATTTTACTTCAAGCCACTACCTATATGAGAAATTGGCAGAATCTCCCCCTTTCACTATCACGACGTATTGCTCTCTTTAAAATGGTGATCCTACCCAAAATTCTTTATATATTACAAAACCTCCCTATTTTATTGAAGTCCTATGATATTAAGAACTTCAATACTGCACTTCGCTGTTTTTTATGGCAGTCAAAGAAACCTAGAATATCTCTCCAGAAACTGTCGCTCCCTAGGCAATTTGCTGGCCTTGCTCTTCCTGATCTATACCTTTATAATCTAGTCTTTCTTGGACGTATTGCAGTTGATTGGGTCGGGGAGTCAGACAATTTCACAGATATTGGACTAGAGTCCAATATGATATACCCATTTTTACCAGCTTCTTTGCTCCATGTTCCTTTCCACTCAATCCCGAAGCAGGTGAAATCGCTTAAAACAATATTCACGATAATGCAGGCATGGAGCAGGATCGGAGCACGGGTTGAAGTAAATATCAATATACCTAGATTTCAAACCTTTCTAGGAAATCCAGAATATCAAGAGGGAACACAATCTTTATTACTGCAGAATTGGCATAGGCAAGGGCTCTACTCGGTATCCCAGCTCTTCAACACAGAGACAGGTAATATCAAATCTTTTGAAGAGCTGAGACAAGAGTCTGACCTTAACAATCATGACCTTTTTACATATTTGCAAGATAGACATTATGCCATGCAGCTAGCCAGTACATTTTCCTGGAGATGGTCATGGGGCAAGCTTGATAACTGGCCAGTTTTGATTAAAGCAGGTCATCTCTCTATTTCTCCTTGGTACTCCCATCTCGTTGCATATAAGGGAGGATCTAATTTGGAGAACTTAGCTCAAAAATGGACAAACCTTACATCCAGTAGCATTGATCAAGAGCTTTATGTAGCACGATCTCTATCTTCACTTTTCTGTGCTACTATTGCTGAGACTTGGAGGGAGTCCCATATAAAACTAATACATCAAACTTATTACACCCCTGATAGAGACTATAGATGGTATAATAAAAACTTCAATAAATGCCCAAAATTCAGTTCACCAGCCACAGATATACTACATATTATTTGGGCTTGTAATAAATTACAGCAATTCTGGAGCAAAATAGAATTTTGGCTACTTAAAGTGCTGAAAATAAGTCCCCTCAAGCTCACGTTGACAGACATTATCTTTCTGATAAATAGCAAACTAGCTTCAGAAGATTCCAGATTGGTAAACTTAATTATTCTTGCAGCCAGGAATTTGATCTTTAAGAAATGGAAGAGTAAATTTTCACCCTCAATTCTGGAAGTAAAGAACTATCTTAAAAAACAATACTTAGTTGAACAGTTAGCTATGATTTGAGCTCAGATCGAGAAATAATACTTTTTTGTAAAAAATGGGCTAAATTTATAAAAATATTTTCACCTAGCGAAATCAGTTATTTAATATCACCATTTAGAAATACCGAAATAGTTCTGCTAGGTATTTGGTAGCTAAGATTGAATACATATACTCTCTTCATAAAGGAAAGGGGAGGGGGGAGGAAGGAAGGTGAGGGTCCCCCTTTTTTTTTCTCTCTCCCTTTTTTTTATGTTTTCTGATCACTTTTTATAGGATTAACCACAGATTTTTGTAAAAACCATATTATAAATCAATAGTTTTTTGTTGCTATCAGGTTATAATTATAAAACTCCCAACAGTGTATTTAGCAAAGCTTAAGAGCAGATAGCTTAGGATACTTAAATGATTGATTTTGTGATACTGATGTAATTTTCAGCTTCCCCTGGCTTAAATGGACTAGTGTGAAATTAAGATTGTGCTGTTTTTTCAAGATATTGTGTCTCTTATTTGAATCTCACTACTACTTTTTCTTGCATTGTTGGTATAAAACAAAATAAAATATTATATATATATATATATATGGTATGGTATGGTATGTCTACATCATAAATGTCTAATTATGCCTTTACTGTCCCTTTAATGTTCCTTTTAATAATTCATTACATTTTTTTAAGTATATTTCTGTGTCTTTAAAGGCTGAGCTGATCCCAGGGTACAGCCGCATGTGCACAACAAGCCTTTTATACCATCAGATTAGAATTGTGAACCAACATACTCTGAGTCGTTAATTTTCTTCTACAAATAAGCTGCTGCTTTTGCTGGGCGTTAAATAAAAATGAGGTTGTAGATACACTAGACACCTGCCAACATGTTGGTGCACTTGTAAAATGGAATGCAAAAGTACATAACCCAAGTGAAAAATGGAAGTTATCACTTTACAACAGTTAAATTGTTTAACTATTTACAGTTCAAGAGTAAAGACCACCAATGAAAGATGTCAGGAAAGTGGGCTTTTTGATGTAATGATCAATAGCATATGACTGGGGGCTTTAAATAAGATTTATATTGTGGTCTGTGAAAGCCATTCAGTCCTGGAGGTGCTGTTGGCAGGAATTTGCGTGACCCTTGACCTTGTGACCTTGGTTACGTTTGGACTGCTGTTTCTACTTGTGACTTTTGTGTATGGTCCTTGTCTTCCTAAGGACACTAATTATATTATTTAAACTAACATTTTAGGATATTTGAACGTATTAGTTATTAATTGCTAAAGCATTTTGTATATATACATTTATGGCACTCCCAATGCCTATACAAGATTGATTCTTTATAGTGTTTATTCAAGGAAATGGAAGAGCAAACCTATTAATAGCAATACTTTTATGAATCATTATAGAAGAAAACAGTAGTTAAAGGGACATGTGCAATACTAAAATAATGTAATGTGTTTGTTTTATAATTGCTCAAATACAGAGGTAAACACATAGATAAAGTCTAATTAAAGGGACACTGAACCCAATTTTGTTTCTTTTGTGATTCAGATAGAGAAGCAATTTTAAGCAACTTTCTAATTTACTCCTATTATCAAATTTTCCTCATTCTCTTGGTATCTTAATTTGAAAAGCAAGAATGTAAGTTTAGATGCTGGACCATTTTTTATGAACAACCTGGGTTGTTCTTGCTGATTGGTGGATAAAATCATCCACCAATAAACAAGTGCTGTCCAGGGTTCTGGACTTTCTTTTTCAAATAAAGATAGCAAGAGATCAAAGAAAAACTGATAATAGGAGTAAATTAAAAAGTTGCTTAAAATTGCTGCTCTATCTGAACCATGAAAGAAAAAAAAATTGGGTTCAGTGTCCCTTTAAGGGTTGTATTGCAGCTCCTAAGTAAGATAATACAGATGATTGGTGACTATGTAGGTATGTCTATTCTGATTGGCCCGCAGGTCATGTCCTTCTCAGAAGTAGCAGTGCATTGTGGCTCCTGAATAGGTTTTGGCTATGTATTTAACACATTTTTTTCTCTGTCTGCTTCCCAAATTGAGCTCAGTAAGTATTTCTAAGACACAACCTATGCAAACTGCACACATCTTAACCCCCCTTTAACCTGTTATAGATTTACATCCTCCAAACATTTACTGGATACATTCCATAATGTTAGTGGTTAAAGTACTTCTGGGCAGTGGTTCACTTTTGTGGACAGGGTTTACGTGGGAGGGGCGGAGTAACATGTGGATGGACGGGACTGGGGTTGGGGTGTGTTGGGTTTGTATTTTGGTAGGATTTGGGTGTGTCTAGGTGGGGCGTGAGCAGGGCTCATTCAGTCCCTAAAAATAGTAAGCGGGCTATACCTCCCAATAAATGACAATCCCACAGGATGAGGGACAGTTGGGGGACAGGCAACTAGTTAATAATATCTTGCATGTATGCAGGTTACAATGCAACATTTCTGTAAAATACTCATTGTTTTATAAAGCATTATGCACTATAACAATGGCTTAAAAATTTAATTATTTAACATAAGCATTGTTTAGATAATATTTTACTCTCTCACATCCAGTGCTGCTGAAAAGATATTTAAGAATATTATTATTGTTTATTTATAAAGCGCCAACATTGCAGCGCTGTAATGCAGTTACAGAATACAATAAACAGCGCAATAATTACAAGACAATTACATAAATAATAATACGGAAGGGTAGAGGGTTCTGCCCTTGGGTCACTGTAAGCTGTAAACCATCTTTACATAAAATTATCAGTAGGACAGATGGACTCATGAGTTTACATTCTAAAGTTAACAAGAAACCATAAGCAACACAGACAAAATGTAATTGTATTTTTATCTGTAATGTTTAAGCTTCCTTTTCAAATCTATTTATTCTTATTAGCTTGTAATCCTGTAGTGTCTCATTATCTCTAAGAGCGCTGTTTTCCTTTCAACAGCACTTTATCATTGTCTTTTCAGAAATTGATTCACTGGGGTAGATTTATTAAATTCCGGGTAGACATGTCCGCCCGACATCACTAAATGCCGACATCATATGCTGTCAGCATTTCACATTGCACAAGCATTTCTTGTGGAATATTTTTGCAATGCCACCCCCTGCACATTTGCGGCCAGGGGATGTCAATCATCCCTATCTAAAAGGTGGCGGACAAGTTAAGTAGCAGTGGTTTTACGACCGCTGCTTTTTAATTTTAAGTTTCTGGCGAGCCAGAAACTTCGGGCGGAGACAGCAGCAGTCGCTGTTTATTAAATCTTGCCCTCCATCTTACTATGACCACCTGCTTATTCCTGAAACTGAAATAGCTGTTTTTGTTCATTGCAACTACCACCCATTGTTTTCAAGAACAGGCCCAGTCAAATGGGAAGAGCCAACAGGAAGGGCAGACCTGCTTATCTTATCTCTCTCTATATACACAAAGACCAACACATTGGTAATGAAAATTTCATTTTGTTTCATGCTTTTTTAGAGCATTAAACATAGTCTGTAAATCTGTTGTGAACAAAATAATTCTACAGATATAGAAAACACCATTCCCTGTTTATTCATAATCGCAAATCAATGGATCATTGCTTAATCACAAACACTATGCAATGCATATTGTGTCACTTATATATCTTCTTTACCATACAAAAAACATAAATACTGCAACAATTATTTAGTTTAGAGAACTAGAAGATTCTACATTTAAAACCTAGGTAGTTTCCATTCTACAGAAACAATATTGCAATAATAAAATATTCTAGAACATTATAGCATTTTTACTGCTCCTTCATATCCATTTAAATTGTGTTAGATTGCACCTTTTTACTAAACAGACAAACTGAAAGGGTAAATGTCTATACAGTATATATATTTTTAAGTACAAGCATGAACTGGAAGCTAGACAGTTATTGAATAGGTTAGTACTTTACAACAGGATAGGATGATTGATGGAAAGGGTCATAAGGACAATCCATTTTCAAATAGCTTAGAGAATGGACCTTGCGGTTACCATTATGTGAGGCTAATTATTTATTTGTCTTATATTTTAATATACGTTTGTAGTCTGTTCCTTTACTAACAGGCTTCTTAGTAAGAAAACATCAGTAACTTTTAACTTCTTCCACTAATGAGCAATACAAGAGAAACCTGTTAAAACAATTGATAAATAATATGTCAGATGTAGCAAACCTTTCTGGAAACTGTTAGCAAACCTTTTAGTGATCAGTATGTTTCTCATATGTCTGCAGGCAGCATATCAGTCTTTCTAAATTCAGATTTTCCATTGGCAAGTACCAACTTGCTTACTGACACTTCTGCTTGTTCATCCAATCGGTACACTGTGCAAGAGCATACCAGTTCCCAGGTATTGACTTCACATTAATATAAACAATGTTTGTCTGATGTTTTTTTTTAGTGGTAAACTATTTAAATGAGCAGTCAATTCAAAAGTAAACTAAAATAATTAGATAGAATGTTACATTTTAAACAACTTTCCAATATACTTCCATGATTAGTTTTGCTTAGTTCTCTTGGTGTCCTTTCTTAAATAATTATCCTGGTGGATTTAGGAGCATTCTAAAATGTCTAGCAGTCTATGGCCTAGATTTGGAGTTTGGCGTTAGCCATGAAAACCAGCGTTAGAGGCTCCTAACGCTGGTTTTAGGCTACCGCCGGTATTTGGAGTCACTCAAAATAGGGTCTAACGCTCACTTTTCATCCGCGACTTTTCCATACCGCAGATCCCCTTACGTAAATTGCGTATCCTATCTTTTCAATGGGATCTTCCTAACTCCGGTATTTAGAGTCGTTTCTGAAGTGAGCGTTAGACATCTAACGACAAAACTCCAGCCGCAGGAAAAAAGTCAGTAGTTAAGAGCTTTCTGGGCTAACACCGGTTTATAAAGCTCTTAACTACTGTACTCTAAAGTACACTAACACCCATAAACTACCTATGTACCCCTAAACCGAGGTCCCCCCACATCGCCGACACTCTAATAAAATTTTTTAACCCCTAATCTGCCGACCGCCACCTACGTTATCCTTATGTACCCCTAATCTGCTGCCCCTAACACCGCCGACCCCTGTATTATATTTATTAACCCCTAATCTGCCCCCCACAACGTCGCCTCCACCTACCTACACTTATTAACCCCTAATCTGCCGACCGCAAAGCGCCGCCACCTACGTTATCCTTATGTACCCCTAATCTGCTGCCCCTAACACCGCCGACCCCTATATTATATTTATTAACCCCTAATCTGCCCCCCACAACATCGCAGCCAGCTACCTACAATAATTAACCCCTAATCTGCCGACCGCAAAGCGCCGCCACCTACGTTATCCTTATGTACCCATAATCTGCTGCCCCTAACACCGCCGACCCCTGTATTATATTTATTAACCCCTAATCTGCCCCCCACAACGTCGCCTCCACCTGCCTACACTTATTAACCCCTAATCTGCCGACCGGAGCTCACTGCTATTCTAATAAATGTATTAACCCCTAAAGCTAAGTCTAACCCTAACACTAACACCCCCCTAAATTAAATATAATTTACATCTAACGAAATTAATTACGCTTATTAAATAAATTATTCCTATTTAAAGATAAATACTTACCTGTAAAATAAATCCTAATATAGCTACAATATAAATTATAATTATATTATAGCTATTTTAGGATTTATATTTATTTTACAGGTAACTTTGTATTTATTTTAACCAGGTACAATAGCTATTAAATAGTTAAGAACTATTTAATAGCTAAAATAGTTAAAATAATTACAAATTTACCTGTAAAATAAATCCTAACCTAAGTTACAATTAACCTAACACTACACTATCAATAAATTAATTAAATACAATTCCTACAAATAAATACAATTTAATAAACTAGCTAAAGTACAAAAAATAAAAAAGAACTAAGTTACAAAAAATAAAAAAATATTTACAAACATAAGAAAAATATTACAACAATTTTAAACTAATTACACCTACTCTAAGCCCCCTAATAAAATAACAAAGCCCCCAAAATAAAAAAATGCCCTACCCTATTCTAAATTACAAAAGTTCAAAGCTCTTTTACCTTACCAGCCCTGAACAGGGCCCTTTGCGGGGCATGCCCCAAAGAATTCAGCTCTTTTGCCTGTAAAAAAAAAACATACAATACCCCCCCCAACATTACAACCCACCACCCACATACCCCTAATCTAACCCAAACCCCCCTTAAATAAACCTAACACTAAGCCCCTGAAGATCTTCCTACCTTATCTTCACCCTGCCAGGTTCACCGATCCGTCCTGAAGAGCTCCTCCGATGTCCTGATCCAAGCCCAAGCGGGGGGCTGAAGAGGTCCATGATCCGGCTGAAGTCTTCATCCAAGCGGGAGCTGAAGAGGTCCATGATCCGGCTGAAGTCTTCATCCAAGCGGGAGCTGAAGAGGTCAATGATCCGGATGAAGTCTTCTATCAACGGCATCTTCAATCTTCTTTCTTCCGGATCCATCTTGCAGACCTCCGACGCGGAACATCCTCTTATCCCGACGCCTACTAGCCGAATGACGGTTCCTTTAAGGGACGTCATCTAAGATGGCGTCCCTAGAATTCTGATTGGCTAATAGGATTCTATCAGCCAATCGGAATTAAGGTAGGAATATTCTGATTGGCTGATGGAATCAGCCAATCAGAATCAAGTTCAATCCGATTGGCTGATCCAATCAGCCAATCAGATTGAGCTCGCATTCTATTGGCTGTTCCTATCAGCCAATCGGAAATTCGAGGGACGCCATCTTAGATGACGTCCCTTAAAGGAACCGTCATTCGGCTAGTAGGCGTCGGGAGTAGAGGATGTTCCGCGTCTGAGGTCTGCAAGATGGATCCGGAAGAAAGAAGATTGAAGATGCCGTTGATAGAAGACTTCATCCGGATCATGGACCTCTTCAGCTCCCGCTTGGATGAAGACTTCAGCTGGATCATGGACCTCTTCAGCTCCCGCTTGGATGAAGACTTCAGCCGGATCATGGACCTCTACAGCCCCCCGCTTGGGCTTGGATCAGAACATCGGAGGAGCTCTTCAGGACGGATCGGTGAACCTGGCAGGGTGAAGATAAGGTAGGAAGATCTTCAGGGGCTTAGTGTTAGGTTTATTTAAGGGGGGTTTGGGTTAGATTAGGGGTATGTGGGTAGTGGGTTGTAATGTTGGGGGGGGGTATTGAATGTTTTTTTTTACAGGCAAAAGAGCTGAATTCTTTGGGGCATGCCCCGCAAAGGGCCCAGTTCAGGGCTGGTAAGGTAAAAGAGCTTTGAACTTTTGTAATTTAGAATAGGGTAGGGCATTTTTTTATTTTGGGGGGCTTTGTTATTTTATTAGGGGGCTTAGAGTAGGTGTAATTAGTTTAAAATTGTTGTAATATTTTTCTTATGTTTGTAAATATTTTTTTATTTTTTGTAACTTTGTTCTTTTTTCTTTTTTGTACTTTAGCTAGTTTATTTAATTGTATTTATTTGTAGGAATTGTATTTAATTAATTTATTGATAGTGTAGTGTTAGGTTAATTGTAGGTAATTATAGGTAGTTTATTTAATTAATTTATTGATAGTGTAGTGTTAGGTTTAATTGTAACTTAGGTTAGGATTTATTTTACAGGTAAATTTGTAATTATTTTAACTATTTTAGCTATTAAATAGTTCTTAACTATTTAATAGCTATTGTACCTGGTTAAAATAAATACAAAGTTACCTGTAAAATAAATATAAATCCTAAAATAGCTATAATATAATTATAATTTATATTGTAGCTATATTAGGATTTATTTTACAGGTAAGTATTTATCTTTAAATAGGAATAATTTATTTAATAAGAGTTAATTAATTTCGTTAGATGTAAATTATATTTAACTTAGGGGGGTGTTAGTGTTAGGGTTAGACTTAGGGGTTAATACATTTATTAGAATAGCGGTGAGTGCCAGTGGGCAGATTAGGGGTTAATAATTGAAGTTAGGTGTCGGCGATGTTAGGGAGGGCAGATTAGGGGTTAATACTATTTATTATAGGGTTAGTGAGGCGGATTAGGGGTTAATAACTTTATTATAGTAGCGCTCAGGTCCGGTCGGCAGATTAGGGGTTAATAAGTGTAGGCAGGTGGAGGCGACGTTGTGGGGGGCAGATTAGGGGTTAATAAATATAATATAGGGGTCGGCGATGTTAGGGCAGCAGATTAGGGGTACATAGGGATAATGTAAGTAGCGGCGGTTTACGGAGCGGCAGATTAGGGGTTAATAATAATATGCAGGGGTCAGCGATAGCGGGGGCGGCAGATCAGGGGTTAATAAGTGTAAGGTTAGGGGTGTTTAGACTCGGGGTACATGTTAGAGTGTTAGGTGCAGACGTAGGAAGTGTTACCGCATAGCAAACAATGGGGCTGCGTTAGGAGCTGAACGCGGCTTTTTTGCAGGTGTTTTTTTTTCAGCTCAAACAGCTCCATTGTTTCCTATGGGGGAATCGTGCACGAGCACGTTTTTGAGGCTGGCCGCTTGCGTAAGCAACTCTGGTATCGAGAGTTGAAGCTGCGTTAAAAATGCTCTACGCTCCTTTTTTGGCTCCTAACGCAGCCTTTATGTGGACTCTCAATACCAGAGTTATTTTTATGGTGCGGCCAGAAAAAAGCCGGCGTTAGTTTTTCGGGTCGTTACCGACAAAACTCCAAATCTAGCCGTATGGCAGCAATGTTTTCAAGTTTGCAACTTTTTATAATATTTTTATTAACATTGTTGAAAACACTGCTACCAAAAGTATAAAGACACGTGCACACAAGAGAATTAAGCAAAATTGTAAACTGTAAATTTGTTTAAAATATTACGCTCTATCCAATCCATTTAAAGGGACAGTCTAGTCAAAATTAAACTTTCATGATTCAGAAAAAGCATGCAATTTTATATAACTTTCCAATTTACTGTAATCAAATTTGCTGTGTTCTCTTGGTATTCTTTATTTAAAGCTAAACCTAGGTAGGCTCATATGCTAATTTATAAGCCCTTGAAGGCCGCCTCTTATCTCAGTGCATTTTTACATTTTTCACAGCTAGACAGCATTAAATCATGTGTGCCATATAGATAGATAAAATTGTGCTCACTCCATTGAAGTTATTTGAGTCAACAGTGATTGGCAAAAATGCAAGTCTGTCAAAAGCAATGGGGCTCTACTATATCTAAGTAGTGTGTCCAGAAATAAGGTGCGCCTAATTTATGCTATTTCAAAAAAGTGATAATATGGATAGATCCTAAGTTTTATATCTTACAAAAAATAAACAATATGAACTGTATAATTATAAATACAAATACATAACAATAGTCACCACAGTCATATGGTTAGGAAATATACATCCATAGATGCAAGTGAAAGTCCCAATATAGAGTGATGTCCAATCTGGAAATGATGTCCCAAACGATAGCTGCTCTCTCCAAAGATGTTGAAAAAGAGATGACTGCGTTCTGTATAGAAACAAAAAAAGAAGAGGCGCTCTGGTGCAGATGATCCTTGGCTACAAATGATTCTAAACTAACAGTTCAGAGTAATACTCACAAAGATGTTTGCACATGCAGTGCAATAACAGGTGAGCCGAAGCTTCAGAGCCGCTCGGCTGACTCGCTAGAGGGTGAAATCAGCTGTTCACTGGGTAATCACTTCACCAACGATGTGGGGAAAAAAGATACCTATGACATAAAATATAGATACCGCCCTTGGTGCAGATTATCCCAGGCACAGAATACACATACAACAGATGTCGAGAAGTTATACTCACAAACGGAGTTGCACAAGCAGTGCAATATCAGGCGTGCCGAATCTTAAAGAGCCGTTCGGCTGACTCCCTGAGGCCTGTACAGCTGCTCCTGGATCGTTGGAGGAGTGGTGGAAAATAAAGGTGGATATGCCGATAGAGGTTAATCCAAGCAAGGGATCAATAAGGCAAATAGAACAATTCACCAGCAAGGTAGACAAAATAAAAGTATTTATTAAAAATATAAAAATTACTTAGCAACGCGTTTCTCGGCTAACATGCCGTTTCATCAGGCTACATAATTCTAAGAGCTACCTTGCTGACTTAAAAGGACTGACAGGACCAATCAAAACCCTGAAAATTCACACACCTCCCTTGCTCAGGTGTACTATCTGATTACAGGGTGTCGCCCTGAGATACATAGCACTTTTGTTAAAAATGAATACAATTTATACAAACTTCAAAAAAATCTTTCTATATATACAAGGGCAATTTAACATGAATCGATAGCAAGTTTTAATCTCAATAATTGTAACAATAATATTTAGATATTTCAGTCTTACAAACAATATAACAATATAAAAGAAATACGATATAATAATCAGATATTTATAAATATAATAGATGAATTCTCAGTAATAAATTTATAATAAACATATAAATCATATAATAACAAATTATATATAAATACAAGAATAAATACTAAAAAAATATATAATTACTAAAAATATATATAAAGCCATATAATCAATCATATTACTACATCTAATGGTCGGATTAGAACTCACGACCTAGTGGCTGGGAAACCATCAACCCAGCCACTAGGCTATAAGCGGGCTTCTGATGCAAGTGTTCATAGTGTACTGAATGTATCTTGACAATGCTGTGACTGGTGCAAGTGGTGCATTATACAAAATAAACGTGTGTGTGAAAAAAGGTGTATAAATGTGATGTACTTGTGCCTAACAGATAGTGGTATTTACCTTTATAGTGATGTACATATAAGGAAAGCAATGATGTACCATTATGTGATGGATTGCTATGTGTGGCCATAGCAGATATGTGTGACATGTTGGTTAACATACTAGTGTGATGGCTAAAAATAAAATAAGAATTGACTAAAAGCCAATATTGGAAGGGGATACTAGTAATTATTATAGTGCTAATATGTTAATAATTTGCTAAAAAGATATTATGAATGATTATTAAGAATACTTGATGTATTCATATGACATATTTACTATGTTAATGTATTCTTAATGTGACAGTATTAAGCCACTATATATAATGTGATATATATTAGTATTAAACATTGACTAGATTGGATCTCCCGACCTCATAGTATAAATATCTAACAAGCTAACCGCTAGGCCATGACTGCCTGTGTGCAAAGAGTGGTCAAATAGTTAAAATACTAATGTGGTGCCTAAATATAAATATTGACTGATAGCCAATATCATAAATAATATTGATTATTAAAGTGCTAATGTATTAAAAGATTTTTAACTAAAAAGATATTGTGGGTGAATATTAAGAATGCTCCGTTTACTCGTGTGACATGTTTGATATGCTAAATATATTCCTGATATAGCAAAATTGTGCATCTATATTGTTAATTTAAAAGATAAAAAATTAAAAAAATATAAATAAAATTTAGTATAAATTAATACTAATAAACAATAATGGCCAGATTTGAACTCCTGACCTAATAATATAAAGACTATCAACCTAACCACTAGGCCACAACTGCATGTGTACCAAGATTGGTCGAATTTTCTTATAATCAGCTGTATATGGTCTATTAAGATTATTCATATGCTAATTCAATACTATACTATTACATAAGATAGGGGTAATTTTGATAGGCAGAGAGAGATTATATAACAGCTTTATACTTTTAGTTAATAAATATAATCTAGAGGGCTGCCAAATCTACATTAATCTAAAAGGCTGCCAGATCTACATTAAGGTTAAGTCCTAATGGGTGTAAAGTTTTTAGTTTATGAATCCAAAAAGTCTCTCTCTGCCTAAGCCTCAAAAATCTATTATATGTATGGGATGGTATAATTTCTTCTATGGGTATTATAGTGTAACAATTGGGGTCCCCTTTGTGATTTTTATGGCAGTGTTTAATAACACTGTGTGATTTCTTGTTTTTTAAAACACTACAATAATGCTCTGACCACCTATGGCTCAATCGTCTAATAGTTCGGCCGATATATTGAATCCCACAAACACAAGAGATAAGATAAACTACATATTTTGAAGCACAAGTCATTCTACTTTTGATCTTGTAAGTTTTTTTGTCTACAAAGGATTGAAACACATGAGTACCATGTCCTATGTGATCACACATTTTACATCTGGATGCTCTACATTTGTATATTCCTCTGCCCTTTATTTGGGAATTCAAATTTCTTCTATTCTTAGATTTATGATTTTCTTGTTTGGCCTTGTGTTTTACTACTTTACTAGGTGCCAAAATATTTTTAAGATTTGGGGCCTTTCTATACACAATGGAGGGAGTATCTCCAATTAGATCCTTTAAAATAGGGTCTCTTTTCAGGATTCTCCAATGTTTTTGGAAAATTTCACTTATATGTTTATAATTACAGTTATACTGTGTAATAAATCTTATTTCAATAGGTTTATCATCTCCCCGTTGGATATTATGGTTTTTGTTAAAGTATGTCTCTCTATTTTCATTTCTAGCTCTTTGATAACTAGAATTAATAAGGTCTGTTGGATAATGCTTTTCCATGAATCTCTCTTTGAGCGTCGTACTCTGCTTATCATAATCCGATATTAGGCTACAATTGCGCCTTATCCGTTTAAATTGTCCGTATGGGACATTCTTTTTCCAAGGATAGTGGTGATTACTTCTAAAATCTAGATAGCTGTTGCTATCAACAGTTTTGAAATGGGTTGAACTATCTATTCCACCCAAATTATTAAAACGCAGGGATAAATCTAAGAAAACCACACTCTCCTTATGTATACAACTAGTAAATTTCAATCCTCTGTTATTGAGGTTCAGGTGGTCTACAAATTCTAAAGCTCTATCTTGAGTGCCATTCCAAATGAAAATTAAATCGTCTATGAACCTACCATAGAACACCAGGTTCGCCCCAAATTCCGATTGGTAGATGTAACTATTTTCAAAGCTCCCCATATATAGATTAGCGAAACTCGGGGCGAACCTGGTGCCCATGGCGGTTCCTTTTATCTGCAAATAATATTCATCTAAAAATAAAAAATAATTGTGCTGTAAAACAAATAATATAAGTTGTAATATAAATTGTTTTTGTAATGGGGGGATATATTGGTCTTCTTCTAAATAAGCTGATATAGCGTTCACACCCAAATCATGAGGAATATTGGAGTATAAAGCCTCCACGTCACAAGTAATCCATATATAGTCATTAGTGATCGGTATACATCTTAATTTATCCAATAGATCCATAGAATCTCTAATATATGATTCCAAGTTAATTACATACTTTTGAAGGAAGTAATCTATATAAGCTGATACATTCTCAGTGAGACTACCTATGCCCGCTATTATTGGTCTGCCCGGAGGGTTGACAGTATCCTTGTGGATTTTGGGCAGATGGTAATAGAAGGCACAACTAGGCTCACTGGGAATCAAAAATTCCTTTTCTCTCTTAGATACAATGCCTTCTTGATGGGCGAAATTAATTAGACCTGTCAAAGTTTTTAGGTATTTGGGGGTAGGATCTTCTTTAAGGGGAGAGTAATATGATTTGTCCATAAGAATTCTATTTGCTTCTTTAATATAATCCAAATAATTTTGAAGGACAATACCTCCCCCCTTGTCTGCTTGGCGGATTATCAGTTCAGCATTATTCCTTAGTGTTTCAAGGGCCTTAATCTCGTTGGGAAATAGATTATGTTTAGAAATATTTTTAGGGAGCTGTTCCAATTCCTCTAATACTAATTCTTTAAAAATTTCTACATATGTATTGTTTGAAACCTGTGGATTAAAGTTGGATTTAATCCTAAAATTTGTCTGGACATAACCCTCACTTAGTTGTGCCAATAGTGTATCTGGTTCATATATGGGAATGCCAGAAGATATTCTTGTTTCCATAGTATCTGTAAGGATAGGTAATGCATTAGATTCTTTGATTCTTTTCTCAGCGAAGTATTTCTGCATAGTGAGTTTCTGTGTGAATCTGTTCAAATCAACAAATAAATCAAATGTGTTGTGTGAATTTGAGGGACTGTAAGATAAACCTTTACCCAATACCCTAATTTCATCATCTGATAAATTATGTGATGATAAATTGTAAATACCCTTTTTTAATCTTTGTAATCTTGTTTTTTTGATGGTGGACCTACGCCCTCTGCACCCCCGTCTACGAATGGTCTTTTTCCTTTCTGGGGCTGGGTATGTGTGCTGATCGGTTCTAAGTAGCTGGCTATTTTTCGTTGAGACCATGTGTGTATTGGTCTTTGGCGCTGTTCTAAAAAAGCAGCATTATCCGTTGAATTGGAATGGCTATTATCGTGACAGATCTCATTATTCCCAGTAATTAATGGTTGTCTGGGGTTATTACCCCTTGGGGTGGTAGATTCATCCAAAATCTCGTATCTATTATAAGTGAGGATATCGGTAGAGACAGGATGGTCATAAGAGACTCTTCTGTTGGATTCATATCTATTATCAGTGTCATACTGAAGATGTGAGTCATTATGCCATACCGGTCTATTAGAATTATGGCTAGTTTTGGGGGGATTAATGGGGTTAGCCATATGATGATTATATGTATCATAGCTTGTTTGAGGGGGGTGGGAGGGACTATTGTTCGTATTAGTGTTGTTGTATGTTCTATTTGATTGTGTTATATTATGGGGTCTATTATAGTGTGGGTTGTTGTGTCCACCATTCCTATAACCATTATGATATGGGGTGGTATTACTATCCTGCCTATAGCTGTTGTGATGAGAGTTGGTATTACTACTATTTGTGTGACTATTTCTTCTATCAACAACTGTCCATTCGGCATTTCTAAAGTTGTTATGACTGATATGATGCCTATTCATTTGTTGTGAGGGGGGCAAATTTGCTGGTGCAGTGGTGTCTTTAGTATTCCCTTGTTGGAGATTATTATGTGAGTTGAAGTTTTGTTTATTATTGAATCTATTTCTATTTCTGGATCTCCCATGGTTATAAGTATGTATTTCTCCTCTATTATAATCCCCCTCATCACGTAATAGTTTCTTATTTTTATTTTCTATGAGTTCTCTTTGATAGTTATCGATTTTCTGTAATGTTAATTTATTTAGTTCTTCATATTCTGTAGAAGTTTTAAATTGTTCTAAATGTATTTGTAATTTTTCAATCTCAATCGTAACTTTTGCTACTAATGCTTCCCTATGGGATATTAAGATTTTCATCAAACGAATTGAGCAATCTCCTAGAGCTTCCTCCCATTTGGAGGACAGTTCGGCATCATCCTTGAATGAGCAGTTTTTAAAAATTCTTAATCCTCTAGGGATTTGTTTTCTCTCTATGTATTTACGTAACATTTCAGCATCCCACCAATGCCTGCATTCTATGTTAATAAGTTCCTCCAATCTGGAGAAGGAAGAGTGTATTGATAAACTATCTATATTGATATTTTCACAGAGTGCAGGGCGGTATCTATATTTTATGTCATAGGTATCTTTTTTCCCCACATCGTTGGTGAAGTGATTACCCAGTGAACAGCTGATTTCACCCTCTAGCGAGTCAGCCGAGCGGCTCTGAAGCTTCGGCTCACCTGTTATTGCACTGCATGTGCAAACATCTTTGTGAGTATTACTCTGAACTGTTAGTTTAGAATCATTTGTAGCCAAGGATCATCTGCACCAGAGCGCCTCTTCTTTTTTTGTTTCTATACAGAACGCAGTCTGTCAAAAGAACTGAGATAAGGGGCAGTCTGCAGAGGCTTAGATACAAGGTAATCACAGAGGTAAAAAGTATATTAATATAACTGTGTTGGTTATGCAAAACTGGGAAATGGGTAATAAAGGGATTATCTATCTTTTTAAACAACAAAAATTCTGGTGTTGACTGTCCCTTTAAGTTTACTTTTGACTTTACTGTCCCTTTAAGTAGTCAAATTAAAAAAAAAAACTGTTTCTATTTATGTGAAATTAATACCTGAGAAATGTTCTTTAGCTTCTATCAGCCTACCTAGGTTTACCAAGGATACCAAGAGAATGAAGCAAATTTCATTTAACATATTTGTTTTATCACTGCCTATACCCCAGAAAATAGACATTATTAGCCTATTGGGATTTGAACATTAAAACTTGATTACTATAAAGCTCTCAGGATGCATATTTTCACTTAAAGGATAATAGAAGTTTATATTAAAAAGGGACATTAATCCCAAATGCTTTATTTCATCATTCAGACAGAGTATAGAATTTTAAACAATTTTCAAATTAATTTCAATTTACTATGTTCTTTTGGTATCCTATGTTAAATAGTAGGCTCAGCAGCAGCAATGCACTACTGCAAGAGATATACATGTGTAGCCACCAATCAGCAGTTAGTAGTGCACTGCTTCTCCTGAGCAGACCTAGGTATATGATCAGCTAGCTCCCAGTAGTGCATTGCTGCTCCTGAGCATACCTAGGTATGTGATCAGCTAGTTCCCATTAGTGCACTGCTTCTCCTGAGCATACCTAGGTATGTGATCAGCTAGCTCCCAGTAGTGCATTGCTGCTCCTGAGCATAGCTAGGTATGTGATCAGCTAGTTTCCATTAGTGCACTGCTTCTCCTGAGCATACTGAGGTATGTGATCAACTAACTCCCAGTAGTGCATTGCTGTTCCTGCGCATACCTAGGTATGTGATCAACTAGCTCCCAATAGTGCATTGCTGTTCCTGAGCATAGCTAGGTATGTGATCAACTAGCTCCCAGTAGTGCATTGCTGTTCCTGGGCATACCTAGGTATGTGATCAGCTAGCTCCCAGTAGTGCATTGCTGTTCCTGAGCATACCTAGGTATGTGATCAGCTAGCTCCCAGTAGTGCACTGCTTCTCCTGAGCATACCTAGGTATAATTTATAACAAAGGATACCAGCAGAATAAAGCAAATTACATTATATAAGTACCTTAAAAATGTTTTTATTTGAATTATGAAAGTATCATTTTGACTTTACTGTCTCTTTGAAATGATATGATTCAGATTGTGTGCAGTTTTATGTTGTATTATACAATTATACTGCTTTCTTTTCCTTGATATCCTTTCTTGAAACTTAGTTTCTTTCTGTGAGAGCATACTGAGGTAGGTACAGGAATGTGCATGTGTCCTGAACACTTTATGACAGCAGAGCGATGATTCTGTTAACATAACATGTTGGCCCTGTTTAAGAGCTACTAAGCAGTTGTATCACTATGTGTTCTGGGTGCTCGGTCACACTTCAGTTCCAGCTCAGACCTACTGTCACTCAGGATCAATGCGAAAACGTTCTCTTTTTGTGTAGCAATTCATTAACTAAAAGACTTTCCTTAAGATGATGCAACTTGAAAGCATTCTTTTTGGGTCTTTCTCAGAACAAATGTAGAATAATCAATAAAAAAAATAATATAAATGTAACAAGCATAAAAAAACTTGCTTCTGATAAATGTATCAGCTGGAGCTGGAGCAAGCTTATTCTACAGGCTAAAAAAAGCACTGCTTGCTTTATTTAGCCTGTAACTATATAATAACAATAATAATGTATAATCTATACCCCAAACTATCTGGTACAAAGCAATAGGTATCTCTGTGTTTTGCTGTCACAGTCACATTTACATTATATTGAACATGTGTCTCCCTCACCGTGTTGCCAATGACTTGTGACATCACCTTTAGGCGTATTATTGCAATTGCAAAATGGGCTGAGCCTACAGGAGGCGCTAACCTGCTTTTCTTATCTTTTTCTATATAAGCAGATTAATTCCTTGCTGCTGAAACTTTCATTATGTGTGGTGGTTTTAATGAGAAAAAACAGCTATTATAATGTGAAAATAATCCTAAAGGAGTACATTTAATACTCAGCATTGTGTATAACCGCTAACTGGGAGCACATATAGGGGAAGAATTCCAGTACAGTGTCCCTTTAAGAGCCAGGCACTCAGTTTGACACTGTATATGGCCCTCTTACCTACAATCACCTACTTGTATGTGTCTTTGTATAACAATATGTGTGTTACTGTAAGCCTGTGAGCATATGGCTGTGTCAGGGCTCTCAACTGTCCCACAATAAACTGAACCATGCTGAATTTGCTGCGCTCATTTAATCTTCCCTCCATGTATGTCCCTCTTTCTCTTTCACAAACCTGACTATCTAAAATCTCCCCAAAATGCTTAACCATAAGACATATTATCGTTACTCCTAGTCCCAAGAGAGGTTTTTAAAATATTTGATCTGGACTTAACTGGTTAGTTGTGTGTATGTGTGTATCTGGTTAATTGTGTGTATGTGTGTATCTGGTTAGTTGTGTGTATGTGTGTATCTGGTTAGCTATGTGTATGTGTGTATCTGGTTAGCTATGTGTGTATCTGGTTAGCTATGTGTGTATCTGGTTAGCTATGTGTATGTGTGTATCTGGTTAGCTATGTGTATGTGTGTATCTGGTTAGTTGTGTGCATATGTGTGTATCTGGTTAGCTATGTGTATGTGTGTATCTGGTTAGCTATGTGTATGTGTGTATCTGGTTAGTTGTGTGTATGTGTGTATCTGGTTAGTTATGTGTATGTGTGTATCTGGTTAGTTATGTGTATGTGTGTATCTGGTTAGCTATGTGTATGTGTGTATCTGGTTAGCTATGTGTATGTGTGTATCTGGTTAGTTGTGTGTATGTGTGTATCTGGTTAGCTATGTGTATGTGTGTATCTGGTTAGTTATGTGTATGTGTGTATCTGGTTAGCTATGTGTATGTGTGTATCTGGTTAGTTGTGTGTATGTGTGTATCTGGTTAGTTGTGTGTATGTGTGTATCTGGTTAGCTATGTGTATGTGTGTATCTGGTTAGTTGTGTGTATGTGTGTATCTGGTTAGTTGTGTGTATGTGTGTATCTGGTTAGCTATGTGTATGTGTGTATCGGGTTAGCTATGTGTATGTGTGTATGTGTGTATCTGGTTAGTTGTGTGTATGTGTGTATCTGGTTAGTTGTGTGTATGTGTGTATCTGGTTAGTTGTGTGTATGTGTGTATCTAGTTAGTTGTGTGTATGTGTGTATCTGGTTAGCTTTGTGTATGTGTGTATCTGGTTAGCTATGTGTATGTGTGTACCTGGTTAGTTGTGTGTATGTGTGTATCTGGTTAGTTATGTTTATGTGTGTATCTGGTTAGCTATGTGTATGTGTGTATCTGGTTAGTTGTGTGTATGTGTGTATCTGGTTAGCTATGTGTATGTGTGTATCTGGTTAGCTATGTGTATGTGTGTATCTGGTTAGTTGTGTGAATGTGTGTATCTGGTTAGTTATGTGTATGTGTGTATCTGGTTAGCTATGTGTATGTGTGTATCTGGTTAGGTGTGTGTATGTGTGTATCTGGTTAGCTATGTGTATGTGTGTATCTGGTTAGTTATGTGTATGTGTGTATCTGGTTAGCTATGTGTATGTGTGTATCTGGTTAGCTATGTGTATGTGTGTATCTGGTTAGTTGTGTGTATGTGTGTATCTGGTTAGTTGTGTGTATGTGTGTATCTGGTTAGCTATGTGTATGTGTGTATCTGGTTAGTTGTGTGTATGTGTGTATCTGGTTAGTTATGTGCATGTGTGTATCTGGTTAGTTGTGTGTATGTGTGTATCTGGTTAGCTATGTGTATGTGTGTATCTGGTTAGCTATGTGTATGTGTGTATGTGTGTATCTGGTTAGTTGTGTGTATGTGTGTATCTGGTTAGTTGTGTGTATGTGTGTATCTGGTTAGCTTTGTGTATGTGTGTATCTGGTTAGCTATGTGTATGTGTGTATCTGGTTAGTTGTGTGTATGTGTGTATCTGGTTAGCTATGTGTATGTGTGTATCTGGTTAGTTGTGTGTATGTGTGTATCTGGTTAGTTGTGTGTATGTGTGTATCTGGTTAGCTATGTGTATGTGTGTATCTGGTTAGCTAAGTGTATGTGTGTATCTGGTTAGCTATGTGTATGTGTGTATCTGGTTAGTTGTGTGTATGTGTGTATCTGGTTATTTGTGTGTATGTGTGTATCTGGTTAGCTATGTGCATGTGTGTATCTGGTTAGCTATGTGTATGTGTGTATCTGGTTAGCTATGTGTATGTGTGTATCCGGTTAGCTAAGTGTATGTGTGTATCTGGTTAGCTATGTGTATGTGTGTATCTGGTTAGTTGTGTGTATGTGTGTATCTGGTTATTTGTGTGTATGTGTGTATCTGGTTAGCTATGTGTATGTGTGTATCTGGTTAGCTATGTGTATGTGTGTATCTGGTTAGTTGTGTGTATGTGTGTATTTGGTTAATTGTGTGTATGTGTGTATCTGGTTAGCTATGTGTATGTGTGTATCTGGTTAGTTGTGTGTATGTGTGTATCTGGTTAGTTGTGTGTATGTGTGTATCTGGTTAGTTGTGTGTATGTGTGTATCTGGTTAGCTATGTATATGTGTGTATGTGTGTATCTTGTTAGCTATGTATATGTGTGTATGTGTGTATCTGGTTAGCTATGTGTATGTGTGTATCTGGTTAGCTATGTGTATGTGTGTATCTGGTTAGTTGTGTGTATGTGTGTATCTGGTTAGCTATGTGTATGTGTGTATCTGGTTAGCTATGTGTATGTGTGTATCTGGTTATTTGTGTGTATGTGTGTATCTGGTTAGTTGTGTGTATGGGTGTATCTGGTTAGCTATGTGTATGTGTGTATCTGGTTAGTTGTGTGAATGTGTGTGTGTATCTAGTTGGTTGTGTGTGTGTATATGGTTAGTTGTGTGTATGTGTGTATCTGGTTGCTTGTGTGTGTGTGTATCTGGTTGGTTGTGTGTGTGTGTGTGTGTGTATATGGTTAGTTGTGTGTATGTGTGTATCTGTTTGGTTGTGTGTGTGTGTGCATCTGTTTGGTTGTGTGTGTATCTGGTTGGTTGTGTGTATGTGTATATCTGGTTGTGTGTGTGTGTGTGTATGTGTGTATGGTTTGTTTTGTGTGTGTGTGTCTGGTTGGTTGTGTGAATATGGTTTGTTTTGTGTGTGTGTATCTGGTTGTGTGTGTGTATGGTTTGTTTTGTTTGTGTGTATCTGGTTGGTTATGTGTGTGTGCATCTGTTTGGTTGTGTGTGTGTATGGTTTGTTTTGTTTGTGTGTATCTGGTTGGTTGTGTGTATATAGTTTGTTTTGTGTGTGTGCGTATCCAGTGTGTGACAGCACATGCCACACATGGCTGAAGGGTATTATTCTTGTTTCATCTTGAGTTTGTGTCTACTGTTTAGTGTGTTATGCCTCACATTTTCACTCACCACCCCTTGTTGCAAAGTAAAAATGTTCTATATCTGTAGATAAAAAAAACTTCAGGTTTGGAAATCTATAAAGAATTTCAGTATATCCAATTTAAAAAAAATGGAAAATAAAGTGTTTCATTAATATTTATAGGAAGATGTTGTTTATTTATTATTTGTGTTATTTTTAAACTTATTGTCACATGGCTTACTAAAGGTTCTTGGGTGCTGGGAAATTTTGTAACATTTTTTCAGAAGACACATTGGGGCCGATTTATCAAGTTCCGTACGGAGCTTGATGCCCTGTTTCCGTGCAAACCTTCAGGCTCGCCGGAAACAGAAGTTATGAAGCAGCGGTCTAAAGTCCGCTCGCTGCTCAATAACTTGTCCGTCTGCTCTTGGGCCACGGACAGAAATCAACCCGATAGAATACGATCGGGTTGATTGACACCCGCCATGAATCTGCAGGGGGTGGCATTGTACAAGCGGTTCACAAGAACTGTTTGTGCAATGATAAATGCCGACAGCGTATGCTGTAAATTGGCCCCATTGTCAGTTTCTTTGAAGATTTCCATCTGACACATTTGGATTAAGTTATCAGGACATAAAACCTCTCATCTTGGCTTATGAGTACTGAAAACAAATTAATGCTGAGCTTTGAAACTCCAATCAGGAATGCTTCCTATTGACCAAAATAGTAAGAAAGGATATCACATTTTCCTGTCTAATACTTGTTCAGCGAGGCAACTTCCACTACTGAAACTAAATATGGATTTTAAAATTAGTTTCTAATTTGAAATATCCGCATTTTTGTATTTATTAGTTTTTGTAAGATATACTTAGACAACTGAATCCTACATCTGTTCTGCACCCTGAAGCTCCCAAACTAATGACAACTTAATAGCTTAGTTTTCTAAATTTAAAAACTTTACCAGGACCTGATTCATTTAAAATTCTGTAATTTGGCTAAAATCTTATATTTATATACTGAAGATAAACGTTGGAGATTAAAACACTCCATGTCTAAGAAGTAAATCAATAACAATTTAACCCTGAAATGAGCTTTACGTAAGCAGCAATCAGAAATCTATTTGCTACTGAAGAGTTCAAAGAATGAATTGTTAATTGAAAGCTAAACCTAGGTAGTCTCATATGCTAATTTCTTAGTCCTTGAAGGCCGCCTCTTATCTTAATGTATTTTGACATTTTTGACAACTAGAGGCTGTTCATGTGTGCCATATTTATAACATTGTGCTCACGCCCAGGGAGATATCTAGCAGTCAGCATTGATTGGCTAAAATACAAGTCTGTCAAAAGAACTGAAATAAGGGGGCAGTCTGCAGAGGCTTAGATACAAGGTAATCACAGAGGTAAAAAGTGTATTACTATAACTGTGTTGGTTATGCAAAGCTGGGGAATGGGTAATAAAGGGATTAAACAAAAACAATTCTGGTGTAGACTGTCCCTTTAATTAATTAAATATTTTTTGACTCCCTATGTTTATGTATGTTTACTGAATCCTACTTTATAATACTTATTTAACAAAAACATTGTAAGGATAAAAGTAAGATAGTTACAGGGATATTCACACATTCTTGCTACTCCAGCTTTTTGACTCACCTACAGCTAGAATGTACCAGACTCATGAGTCATAAGTGATCCCACAGATTGTCTGGGGAATGTATCGCTGCTTTTTACTGTATTCACACTCTAGAGTAGCTTTATTTAATTGTTTTTAATTTGCTTGTTTCAGGTAGGTTGCCTAAGGGTTTTTATTAAGCAATTTTCAGTTCTTATGGAGTTATTAAAAGTTAAAAGACAATTAATTCAGTGGAATGACCTAATTAAAAAACACACAATAACAAGACAATGCAATTGCACTTGCTTTAAAATGAGCAGTCATTTTTTTTCTGACAAATTTCAAAATTTGCTTACATTTTACAGTGTGATCTCTTGCACATGCTCAGTAGGATCTGGTGCCGTCGAATTTGAGAATACAAAACGTTTGTGTGCAATTTGATGATGGAAGGAAATTGGAATGTTGTTTACATTTTGACTTTTGTGTTCCTTTAAGTTTTTTTTTATCTTATTACATTTTTGAAAATTATTTTAGAATTTATATTAAAGGAACATTCTTGTCAAAACTAAAATGCACCTAGATTACTTATATATTTTAATTAGAAACACTGTCTGTATCACTCTCTGTAATCATCCTCCGTTGGTGCCGAGTGGAAGAGGTCGAAGGAAAGGAGTAAGGCAGGGCCGTGGTCCAGTGGAAGTGGGAGGGCCAGAGTTCCCTACATTACAGAAAAAAATGTAAAGCAGGGAAGAGAACTGAGACCCTACACTACAGAAAACTATTTTAGGGGGAACCTACGCTACAGAAAAATATGATCTGGTTGCCAGCAACAAATATGGCTGTAGGCAGCGGGAGGGGAGGGTATAAGAGTTGTTGGTGGGGATCAGGAAGGTGGGAGGGTGAGATGAGACCCCTACACTACAGAAGTAAAAACATAAAAAACATATATTTAAAAAAAATACCCTAAACTGCATACTGGCAGACTGTCTGTTAGCTCTTAAGATGGTGGTGACCAGTAGAGGGAGGAGGGAAGAGAACTGTTTAGGAGGGCTCAGTTAGGGATCAGGGGGTGGGAGGTGTCAGATGGGAGGGTAATCTCTACACTACAAATAAATGTATTCTTACAAGATAAATGATTAACCCCATCACTGCGGAATTTAAGAACTGTGGTGCGCAGCTGCAATAAGCAGCCTTCCAATTGCCAAAAATGTCTGCTATTTACAAAGGGGATGATTGCAGTAGTGGTGTGTAAATAATTTCAGTGAGATTTTTTTTTTTACAGGGTCGTATTTGGTTGCAAAATAGTGGCATGAAATAAACAAAAATGGGTATAGATCAATACCTTGGGTTAACTTCTTTAAAAATATATATCGTTTTCATAAATAAATTAAAAAAACATTCCATTTCTATTGAAATGGAGTGATAGCAGAAATGCTAAAAATTCTCTGGTACTTTGGGCAAGTTTCTCTGAAATTCCCGGTAGGGAGGGGGTTAAAATATATATCTTCTCCTTTTAGATTATAGCAATAGAAGCTACAGTTTTCAGTCTTTCACTCCTTAGCAATGACAGATGTGTCTGGGAGTACAGTATAATTAACCATAGTCTGAAAAAAACTGAACAATTGATTTACCACACAAGAAGAAAACTTTAAAGGGACACTAAAGTCTAAATTAAACTTTCATGATTCAGATACAGCATGTAAATTTAAACGATTTCCAATTTATTTCTGTTATCAAATTTGCTTTGTTTTCTTGGTATCTTTGACTGAATAGTAAAACTAAGTAGGCTCATAAGATCTCAGGAGTGTGCACGTGTCTTTAGTGTTTTGCAACATTGTATAACAAAGCTACAAATAATGTTGCAAAACACTACTGCTATAGAGTACTAAAGCCACGTGCACACTCCCGGGCGCTTATGAGCCTACCTAGTTTTACTCTCCAGTCAGCAGTATTAAAGGAAAAGGGGAGAAAATAAATAATGAAAATATAATGCAAAGATTTTTACTAACACATCTTTTTTTTTTAAAAGGGATTAAATATTGTGATTTATATCCCCTTGAGAAAGCAGAAGTGATTGACACATATTTACAGTATAATATAAATAGAAACAGCTGATACAAGTGCCATAGCAAATACTTCCTACACCGTAAATAGCGTTTGCTGCGCAGAAGGTAATACGAGAGCCTGGTGATTTATTTCTTTCATGTTAAATGAGTGACTTCCAGCAAATACCAATGTTATGTACAATAAGAAGCACATCCAGAAGATGAGGGGGGGTAGAACAAATCATTATCATGTCTGAAATTAACCTGTATTTTCCACAGTTTCACTAGTGAGTGTTGCTGACATTGACATGGATGGTATTCACAGTGGAACTTTTTTTATGCTCTGAGAGATGAATTGATAAGAGATTTATATGGCGCCTTTGGTTATAATGTAGATTAACAAGGTGCAGTACAAATCGTAATGAATTCTGCAATTTTATAGTTGTGATGTTATGGCAAGTTTGTTTCTATAATATCCTAGTTTAACTAACAATTATTATTAAAGGGACATGAAACCCAACATTTTTCTTTCATGATTCAGATAGAGATTACAATTTTAAAGACGTTGCCAATTTACTTCTATTATCACATGTGCTTCCTTCTCATGTTATTCTTTGTTGAACATATATCTAGATAGGTAGCATGCGCATGCCTGGGGCACTACATGATAGGAAATAGCGCTGCCATCTAGTGCTCTTTGTATAACATTATTATAAAACTGCTGCCATCTAGTGCTCTTTCTAATGTATAACATTATTATAAAACTGCTGCCATCTAGTGCTCTGGCTAATGTATAACATTATTATAAAACTGCTGCCATCTAGTGCTCTTGCTAATGTATAACATTATTATAAAACTGCTGCCATCTAGTGCTCTTGCTAATGTATAACATTGTTATAAAACTGCTGCTATCTAGTGCTCTTGCTAATGTATAACATTATTATAAAACTGCTGCCATCTAGTGCTCTTGCTAATGTATAACATTGTTATAAAACTGCTGCCATCTAGTGCTCTTGCTAATGTATAGCATTATTATAAAACTGTTGCCATCTAGTGCTCTTGCTGATGTAACATTATTATTAAACTGCTATCTAGTGCTCTTGCTAATGTATAACATTGTTATAAAACTGCTGCCATCTAGTGCTCTTGCTAATGTAACATTATTATAAAACTGCTGCCATCTAGTGCTCTTGCTAATGTAACATTATTATAAAACTGCTGCCATCTAGTGCTCTTGCTAATGTATAACATTATTATAAAACTGCTGCCATCTAGTGCTCTTGCTAATGTATAACATTATTATAAAACTGCTGCCATCTAGTGCTCTTGTTAATGTATAATATTATTATAAAACTGCTGCCATCTAGTGCTCTTGTTAATGTATAACATTGTTATAAAACTGCTGCGATCTAGTTCTCTTGTTAATGTATAACATTACTATAAAACTGCTGCCATCTAGTGTTCTTGTTAATGTATAACATTACTATAAAACTGCTGCCATCTAGTGCTCTTGTTAATGTATAACATTACTATAAAACTGCTGCCATCTAGTGCTCTTGTTAATGTATAACATTATTATAAAACTGCTGCCATCTAGTGCTCTTGTTAATGTATAACATTACTATAAAACTGCTACCATCTAGTGCTCTTGTTAATGTATAACATTACTATAAAACTGCTACCATCTAGTGCTCTTGTTAATGTATAACATTACTATAAAACTGCTGCCATCTAGTGCTCTTGCTAATGTATAACATTGTTATAAAACTGCTACCATCTAGTGCTCTTGTTAATGTATAACATTACTATAAAACTGCTACCATCTAGTGCTCTTGTTAATGTATAACATTACTATAAAACTGCTGCCATCTAGTGCTCTTGTTAATGTATAACATTATTATAAAACTGCTGCCATCTAGTGCTCTTGTTAATGTATAACATTACTATAAAACTGCTGCCATATAGTGCTGCAGATATGTGCACACTCCTGAGCTTACCTTCCTGCTTTTCAACAAAGCATAACAAGAAATTTGGGTTTTATGTTCCTTTAAATCTACATCACTGTTTACCTATTTATCAAATCTAGAGTTGCCAAGAGTCCAATAATTAACTGGACTTTCCAGTATTGCAGCAGGCTGTTTAGTAAAATCTATACAGAAATACTGGACACGTGCATACATTTTAAAGACCTCCTATGCTCTCTGCATCAGACCACTGCTTCTGAGGCTTTAAGACAGCTCTTAGCTGGCAGATTAAAATCCCCCTGACACGTTCACCAGGGGTGATTGACAGACCCTACTCATGGGCCATTGGGCTAGTGTGAACAGAGGGCAAAATTTGCACAAGCAGAAGCATTTTACAATCCCAGGCGGACAGGTTCGCAGAAGGCAACACTGTCCATCCAGGTTTTGTTAAATGGGGCCCTAAATCTCTATTTTTACAAGTCTTTATTAATCTTTACACATATACTCAATATTGAAAGTATGATATCTTTGGTTTCTGTAAAAAAACTTTGGGGAAAAATGTACAAACAAAAAAATACTAAACAGGTGATTTTTGGGGATTTTTAGGGTGAATCTACCATTTTCCTTTTTTTTTCAAATGATTTTTAAAATATCAGTGACTAATGCAGATTCATTACTATCACCTAGATTACAAGTTTTGCATTCGTGTTTTAATGCTGAAAAAATTGCCATTTCAGCGTTAAAACAGCACCGCAGCCATTACAATTCTTGTCGGTATAGCTGTACTCCAAGCCTTTAAGCCAGTACCGCAACGTCATTACCGCACACGTAAAAATTACAGTTTTTTTAATGGGACTTCCATAGCGCAGCCATTACAAGTTTTGCGGTCAGGCTAAAAAGCTTGCGTTCCAGCCTATACCAACAAGATCTGTACCGCCATCTGAGAGCAGTAGTTATGAGTTTTACGCAACAAAACTGTAACATAAAACTCATAACTAAAGTGTTACAAAGTACACTAACACCCATAAACTACCTATTAACCCCTAAAAAGAGGCCCTCCCGCATCGCAAATACTATATTTAATTTATTAACCCCTAATCTGCCACTCCTGACATTGCCACCACTAAAAATAATTATTAACCCCTATTCTGCCGCTCCCCGACATCGTCCCCTAAGTCGCCGCCCTCCCGCATCGCAAACACTATTTAAATATTATTAACCCCTAATCTGCCATCCGTCCACATTGCCCCCACTGTACTAAAGTTATTAAGCCCTACACCACTGCCACTATCATAAACCTATTAACCCCTAAATCGCAAGCCCCCCACAATGAAATACAGTATACTAAAGTAAACTATTAACCCCTAAACTGAAAGCCCCCACTTCGCAATAAACTAAATTAAACTAGTAACCCCTAAACCTAACAACCTCTAACTTTATATTAAAATTACAATTTCTATCTTAAATTAAATTAAAACTTACCTGTCAAATTAAAAAAACTAAGTTTAAACTAACAATTAAACTAATATAATTATTATTTAAAAATTAAACTAACTACCAATTAAATAAAACTAAACTACACGTTAAAAAAATCCTAAATTACAAAGTATCTATTACAAAAAAATAAAAAAGACTAAATTACAGAAAATAACAAACACTAAATTACGAAAAATAACAAACAAAATTATCCAAAAACATAATTTATGTAAGAACTTACCTGATAAATTCATTTCTTTCATATTAGCAAGAGTCCATGAGATAGTGACGTATGGGATATACATTCCTACCAGGAGGGGCAAAGTTTCCCAAACCTCAAAATGCCTACAAATACACCCCTCACCACACCCACAAATCAGTTTAACGAATAGCCAAGAAGTGGGGTGATAAGAAAAAGTGCGAAAGCATAAAAAATAAGGAATTGGAATAATTGTGCTTTATACAAAAAAATCATAACCACCACAAAAAGGGCGGGCTAATATGAAAGAAATGAATTTATCAGGTAAGTTCTTACATAAATTATGTTTTCTTTCATGTAATTAGCAAGAGTCCATGAGCTAGTGACGTATGGGATAATGACTACCGAAGATGTGGATCTTTCCACGCAAGAGTCACTAGAGAGGGAGGGATAAAATAAAGACAGCCAATTCCGCTGAAAAAAATAATCCAAACCCAAAATAAAGTTTAAATGAAAAAATAAGCAGAAGATTCAAACTGAAACAGCTGCCTGAAGTACTTTTCTACCAAAAACAGCTTCAGAAGAAGAAAACACATCAAAATGGTAGAATTTAGTAAAAGTATGCAAAGAAGACCAAGTTGCTGCTTTGTAAATTTGATCAACCGAAGCTTCATTCCGAAACGCCCAGGGAGTAGAAACTGACCTAGTAGAATGAGCTGTAATCCTCTGAGGCGGAGTTTTACCCGACTCAACATAGGCATGATGAATTAAAGATTTCAACCAAGATGCCAAAGAAATGGCAGAAGCTTTCTGGCCTTTTCTAGAACCGGAAAAGATGACAAATAGACTAGAAGTCTTTCGGAAAGTCGTAGTAGCTTCAACATAATATTTCAAAGCTCTAACCACATCCAAAGAATGCAATGATTTCTCCTTAGAATTCTTAGGATTAGGACATAATGAAGGAACCACAATTTCTCTACTAATGTTGTTAGAATTCACAACCTTAGGTAAAAATTTAAAAGAAGTTCGCAACACCGCCTTATCCTGATGAAAAATCAGAAAAGGAGACTCACAAGAAAGAGCAGATAATTCAGAAACTCTTCTGGCAGAAGAGATGGCCAAAAGGAACAAAACTTTCCAAGAAAGTAATTTGATGTCCAATGAATGCATAGGTTCAAACGGAGGAGCTTGAAGAGCCCCCAGAACCAAATTCAAACTCCAAGGAGGAGAAATTGACTTAATAACAGGTTTTATACGAACCAAAGCTTGTACAAAACAATGAATATCAGGAAGATTAGCAATCTTTCTGTGAAAAAGAACAGAAAGAGCAGAGATTTGTCCTTTCAAGGAACTTGTAGACAAACCTTTATCTAAACCATCCTGAAGAAACTGTAAAATTCTCGGAATTCTAAAAGAATGCCAGGAAAAATGATGAGAAAGACACCAAGAAATATAAGTCTTCCAGACTCTATAATATATCTCTCTAGATACAGATTTACGAGCCTGTAACATAGTATTAACCACAGAGTCAGAGAAACCTCTTTGACTAAGAATCAAGCGTTCAATCTCCATACCTTTAAATTTAAGGATTTGAGATCCTGATGGAAAAAAGGACCTTGCGACAGAAGGTCTGGTCTTAACGGAAGAGTCCACGGTTGGCAAGAGGCCATCCGGACAAGATCCGCATACCAAAACCTGTGAGGCCATGCTGGAGCCACCAGCAGAACAAACGAGCATTCCTTCAGAATCTTGGAGATTACTCTTGGAAGAAGAACTAGAGGCGGAAAGATATAGGCAGGATGATACTTCCAAGGAAGTGACAATGCATCCACTGCTTCCGCTTGAGGATCCCTGGATCTGGACAGATACCTGGGAAGTTTCTTGTTTAGATGAGAGGCCATCAGATCTATTTCTGGAAGTCCCCACATTTGAACAATCTGAAGAAATACCTCTGGGTGAAGAGACCATTCGCCCGGATGCAACGTTTGGCGACTGAGATAATCAGCTTCCCAATTGTCTATACCTGGGATATGAACCGCAGAGATTAGACAGGAGCTGGATTCCACCCAAACCAGAATTCGAGATACTTCTTTCATAGCCAGAGGACTGTGAGTTCCTCCTTGATGATTGATGTATGCCACAGTTGTGACATTGTCTGTCTGAAAACAAATGAACGATTCTCTCTTCAGAAGAGGCCAAGACTGAAGAGCTCTGAAAATTGCACGGAGTTCCAAAATATTGATCAGTAATCTCACCTCCTGAGATTCCCAAACCCCTTGTGCCGTCAGAGACCCCCACACAGCTCCCCAACCTGTCAGACTTGCATCTGTTGAAATTACAGTCCAGGTCGGAAGAACAAAAGAAGCCCCCTGAATTAAACGATGGTGATCTGTCCACCACGTCAGAGAGTGTCGTAAATCGGTTTTAAAGATATTAATTGAGATATCTTTGTGTAATCCCTGCACCATTGGTTCAGCATACAGAGCTGAAGAGGTCGCATGTGAAAACGAGCAAAGGGGATCGCGTCCGATGCAGCAGTCATAAGACCTAGAATTTCCATGCATAAGGCTACCGAAGGGAATGATTGTGACTGAAGGTTTCGACAAGCTGAAATCAATTTTAGACGTCTCTTGTCTGTCAAAGACAGAGTCATGGACACTGAATCTATCTGGAAACCCAAAAAGGTTACCCTTGTCTGAGGAATCAATGAACTTTTTAGTGAATTGATCCTCCAACCATGATCTTGAAGAAACAACACAAGTCGATTCGTATGAGATTCTGCTAAATGTGAAGACTGAGCAAGTACCAAGATATCGTCCAAATAAGGAAATACCACAATACCCTGTTCTCTGATTACAGACAGAAGGGCACCGAGAACCTTTGTAAAAATTCTTGGAGCTGTTGCTAGGCCAAACGGCAGAGCCACAAACTGGTAATGCTTGTCCAGGAACGAGAATCTCAGAAACTGATAGTGAGCTGGATGAATCGGAATATGCAGATATGCATCCTGTAAATCTATTGTAGACATATAATGCCCTTGCTGAACAAAAGGCAGGATAGTCCTTACAGTTACCATTTTGAATGTTGGTATCCTTACATAACGATTCAATATTTTTAGATCCAGAACTGGTCTGAAGGAATTCTCCTTCTTTGGTACAATGAAGAGATTCGAATAAAACCCCAGCCCCTGTTCCAGAACTGGAACTGGCATAATTACTCCAGCCAACTCTAGATCTGAAACACATTTCAGAAATGCTTGAGCTTTTGCTGGGTTTACTGGGACACGGGAAAGAAAAAATCTCTTTGCAGGAGGTCTTATCTTGAAACCAATTCTGTACCCTTCTGAAACAATGTTCTGAATCCAAAGATTGTGAACGGAATTGAACCAAATTTCTTTGAAAAAACGTAATCTGCCCCCTACCAGCTGAGCTGGAATGAGGGCCGCACCTTCATGTGGACTTAGAAGCTGGCTTTACTTTTCTAGAAGGCTTGGATTTATTCCAGACTGGAGATGGTTTCCAAACTGAAACTGCTCCTGAGGATGAAGGATCAGGCTTTTGTTCTTTGTTGAAACGAAAGGAACGAAAACGATTATTAGCCCTGTTTTTACCCTTAGATTTTTTTATCCTGTGGTAAAAAAGTTCCTTTCCCACCAGTAACAGTTGAGATAATAGAATCCAACTGAGAACCAAATAATTTATTACCCTGGAAAGAAAGGGAAAGTAGAGTCGATTTAGAAGACATATCAGCATTCCAAGTTTTAAGCCATAAAGCTCTTCTAGCTAAAATAGCTAGAGACATAAACCTGACATCAACTCTAATAATATCAAAAATGGCATCACAGATAAAATTATTAGCATGTTGAAGAAGAAGAATAATGCTATGAGAATCATGATCTGTTACTTGTTGCGCTAAAGTTTCCAACCAAAAAGTTGAAGCTGCAGCAACATCCGCCAAAGATATAGCAGGTCTAAGAAGATTACCTGAACACAAATAAGCTTTTCTTAGAAAGGATTCAATTTTCCTATCTAAAGGATCCTTAAAGGAAGTACCATCTGCCGTAGGAATAGTAGTACGTTTAGCAAGGGTAGAAATAGCCCCATCAACTTTAGGGATTTTGTCCCAAAACTCTAATCTGTCAGACGGCACAGGATATAATTGCTTAAAACGTTTAGAAGGAGTAAATGAATTACCCAAATTATTCCATTCCCTGGAAATTACTTCAGAAATAGCACCAGGAACAGGAAAAACTTCTGGAATAACTACAGGAGATTTAAAAACCTTGTCTAAACGTTTAGATTTAGTATCAAGAGGACCAGAATCCTCAATTTCTAATGCAATTAGGACTTCTTTAAGTAAAGAACGGATAAATTCCATTTTAAATAAATATGACAATTTATCAGCATCAACCTCTGAGACAGAATCCTCTGAACCAGAAGAATCATTAGAATCAGAATGATGATGTTCATTTAAAAATTCATCTGGATAAAGAGAAGTTTTAAAAGACTTTTTATGTTTACCAGAAGGAGGAATAACAGACATAGCCTTCTTAATGGATTCAGAAACAAAATCTCTTATGTTATCAGGAACACTCTGAACATTAGATGTTGATGGAACTGCAACAGGTAATGGTACTTTACTAAAGGAAATATTTTCTGCATTAACAAGTTTGTCATGACATTTAATACAAACAACAGCTGGAGGAACAACTACCAAAAGTTTACAGCAGATACACTTAGCTTTGGTAGTTCCAGCACCAGGCAGCGATTTTCCAGAAGTATCTTCTGACTCAGTTGCAACGTGGGACATCTTGCAATATGTAATAGAAAAAACAACATATAAAGCAAAATTGATCAAATTCCTTAAATGACAGTTTCAGGAATGGGAAAAAACGCCAGTGAACAAGCTTCTAGCAACCACATTATTTGGCGCCTAAATGCTATTGGCGCCAAAAATGATGCCACATCCGGAACGCCGACATTTTTGGCGCGAAAAACATCAAAAAATGACGCAACTTCCGGCGACACGTATGACGCCGGAAACCGAAAAAAAATTTTGCGCCAAAGAAAGTCCGCGCCAAGAATGACGCAATAAAATGAAGCATTTTCAGCCCCCGCGAGCCTAACAGCCCACAGGGAAAAGTCAAATTTTAAGGTAAGATAAAAATTGATATATTGAAATGCATTATCCCAAATATGAAACTGACTGTCTGAAATAAGGAAATGTTGAACAACCTGAGTCAAGGCAAATAAATGTTTGAATACATATATTTAGAACTTTATAAAAAAGTGCCCAACCATAGCTTTAGAGTGTCACAGAAAATAAGACTTACTTACCCCAGGACACTCATCTACATGTTTGTAGAAAGCCAAACCAGTACTGAAACGAAAATCAGCAGAGGTAATGGTATATATAAGAGTATATCGTCGATCTGAAAAGGGAGGTAAGAGATGAATCTCTACGACCGATAACAGAGAACCTATGAAATAGACCCCGTAGAAGGAGATCATTGAATTCAAATAGGCAATACTCTCCTCACATCCCTCTGACATTCACTGCACGCTGAGAGGAAAACCGGGCTCCAACTTGCTGCGGAGCGCATATCAACGTAGAATCTAGCACAAACTTACTTCACCACCTCCATAGGAGGCAAAGTTTGTAAAACTGATTTGTGGGTGTGGTGAGGGGTGTATTTGTAGGCATTTTGAGGTTTGGGAAACTTTGCCCCTCCTGGTAGGAATGTATATCCCATACGTCACTAGCTCATGGACTCTTGCTAATTACATGAAAGAAAAAAAGAATTACACCTAATCTAATAGCCCTATCAAAATAAAAAAGCCCACCCAAAATAAAAAAAACCCTAACCTACAACAAACTACCAATAGCCCTTAAAAGGGCCTTTGTGGGGCATTGCCCCAAAGATATCAGCTCTTCCCTGAAAAAAATACAAAGACCCCCCAACAGTAAAACCCACCACCAAACCAACACCTCAAAATAAAAAACCTAATTCTAAAAAAACATAATCTACCCAGTGCATCCTCTTCATCTGGTCGCTGCCGTACACTGAGGGGCCTAGAGGGCCCGTGTTTCTTGAAGCCTGCAGGCTCGCCAGAAAAACCAGTTAAGAAGCAGCAGTCTAAAGACCGCTGCTCCATAACCCTGTCCGTCTGCTCTGATGAGGCGGACAAGAATCGCCGAAATTCAACCCAATCGAGTACGGTCGGGTTGATTGACACCTCCCTGCTAGTGGCCGATTGGCCATGAGTCTGCAGGGGCGGCGTTGCACTAGCAGCTCACAAGAGCTGCTGGTGCAATGCTAAATACGGAGAGTGTATTGCTCTCCGCATTCAGCAATGTCTGTTGGACCTGATCTGCACTGTCGGATCAGGTCCGACAGACATTTCATAAATAGGCCTCTGAATATTTAATGCAGGGGAGCCGTTTCAAAATGGCGTTCCTTGCATTCCTATTGGCTGTTCAAATCAGCCAATAGGATTTTAGCAGCTCTAATTCCTATTGGCTGATTTAAATTTTGTTAAATTTTGTTGCATTTTTATTTTTTGTTTAGTTTTTCAAATTACTTTTATCTATTGTATTAAAGGGATGTGAAACAGTTATTCTTTAGTTTAAAAAACCCAATGTAAAGAAAAGAAAAGAAAAAGAAACAGACTGTGTTATAAAAAAAAAAAACTAACTTGCTTTCTTGCAAAACAAGCTTTTAGAAATTCTCAGTGTAGTTTTTTTTCTTTCTTTGAGAAATGGATGTTTTTGTGATGTGACCTCTAGATATGGGGAAATATTTTGGAACATTCCATAAAATTGACTAATTTGTCAATAATTGTTGGTTACAAATTTAAAGTTAATGTTTGCCAGTAATTTGACATTGATTTTTGCAGTTTTCAATGTATCAAATTTTACATTCAAATATGAAAATACTGACATTCAAATGCTGATTTTTGTTAATATCATTATACATTTAATGGATTCATTATAGTGAATAGTAATATTTAAATAAGCTTGTTACAAAGTAGCGGTTCCAAGTTGCTCTTACTTTTTATGCATTTGGCATTTGTTACATCCGGATTGAGAACATTGTTTCAAGTCGCCACACAGCGGGCTACTCACATCCATAGAACTGAGGATAGACGCATATGGTTTATCAGACTGCCCAGTGGGACTTTACATAATCACCATTTGTGGTGCTCAACGACTTATCCTTACCCCATATTGATTGAGGTCCCTTCAAGGGGGGATTGTGTGATTGTTAACACTAGGAGGAGATTCTTTGTGCGTTTATTTTTCCAGATTTTATATATATATATATATATATATATATATATATATATATATATATATATATATATATATATATATATATATATATATATATATATATATATATATATATATATATATATGGGAAGAGGGAGTTAGCACGGTTGCAATATCAGAAGTCCTGAAGTTATTGTGCCTGAGTCTTATAATACCAGCGCTAACCTGGAAGAACTGATTTTTACCGTTAGCGCTTATGAGCAATAAAAATGTATCTATGCCTAAATGTTTGGGGTTTTTTTAATAAAGTTTCTTGAATATGACATAAAAGCAAAATCCAAACAAAGCACTTACCACTTCACTCCTAAAGGATAGCAATAGACTCATTGTTTCTAAAAACACATATGGAAGCAATAAAATAAAAATACTAATAGCCTAAGGGTCTACTACACAATATGACCAAATATCTCAAACAGATCATTCTCTCCTAAGTAGAAAATAATCAAGGTACTTAATTAATCATTTGCCTCTACTTTCCTTTGTTATAATATTTTATCGAGGCAGTGAAAGGAAGTCATTGTTGCTACAATAGGTTAAAACTACAATTAAGTCTCCCCATATATTACCAAAGTACATATCATTGCATGTATAGGCCAACACTAAAGAAGCACCGGGGTGATAAGGCTTGCTCCAGTGAATCTGTCTCCCCGGTATCACTGCCAGCGGACAGCAATGCACTGCCCGCATTCATCATTGCACCAGCAGCTGCTAGTGTAATGCCGCCCCTTGCTAGCGTGCAGCCAATCGCATGCCAGCAGAGGCTGACAATCACCCTGGTCGGACTTGTAGAGGGGGATTTTAGTCTGCCAGCTGTGTGTGTACATTTGTGTGAGGTTGTGCTTGTGTGTACATTTGTGTGAGGGTGTGCTTGTGTGTACATTAGTATGAGGGTGTGCTTGTGTGTACATTTGTATGAGGGTGTGCTTGTGTGTACATTAGCATGAGGGTGTGCTTGTGTATACATTAGTATGAGGGTGTGCTTGTGTATACATTTGTATAAGGGTGTGCTTGTGTGTACATTTGTGTGAGGGTGTGCTTGTGTGTACATTAGTATGAGGGTGTGCTTGTGTGTACATTTGTATGAGGGTGTGCTTGTGTGTACATTAGCATGAGGGTGTGCTTGTGTATACATTAGTATGAGGGTGTGCTTGTGTATACATTTGTATAAGGGTGTGCTTGTGTGTACATTTGTGTGAGGGTGTGCTTGTGTGTACATTAGTATGAGGGTGTGCTTGTGTTTACATTTGTGTGAGGGTGTGCTTGTGTGTACATTAGTATGAGGGTGTGCTTGTGTGTACATTAGTGTTACAGAAGCATTAGTTATTTTGTTGTTTAGAGCTTATTTCCCAGCAGCAATGCCTGAACCAGCCAAGCCAGCGCCTAAGAAGGGCTCCAAGAAAACTGTAACAAGTATCATTTCATAAAGGGTTAACTCTGTTCAGTTTTGAGAAAACTATTTTCTGAGGCAGGTTTCCTAGCATATTGTGTACTGTAATTAAGTTTATGTGATAAGCATTCACTGCTAGGTGATAAGAAGGACTCAATTGTTTTCTTGTGTGTACTTGTTATCTGCGGTGGCCTGTAAAAGGGCATTGCCTCTCTATCTAAATGTGTGATGGGGGATTTTATGCTTCCCCCCTGGGAGTGCCCTGTGTGCATTTTAACCTCAATAAAAAGCAGGCTGGGCATCCCAGTCCTGAGTTCTTGGTTGACCCTCAATCGCAGCGTTGACTCGTTTTTGTGGGCAGAAGGGTATCCTAGCTGTACTACAGCTAAGGGGGATTATTCTACATTTGCGAGACTCATATAGAATACTATGGAAAGCAGCTTCTCCCCTCTTCAGCAATAGGAATCCAGGCTACTAAGCGGTCTATCTCTCAGCGAGACTAAGGGTAACCGTAACAATTAGTATGAGGGTGTGCTTGTGTGTACATTTATATGAGGGTGTACTTGTGTGTACATTAGCATGAGGCTGTGCTTGTGTATACATTAGCATGAGGGTGTGCTTGTGTATACATTTGTATAAGGGTGTGCTTGTGTATAGAATTGTATAAGGTTGTGCTTGTGTGTACATTAGTGTGCTTGTGTATAGAATTGTATAAGGGTGTGCTTGTGTGTACATTAGTTTGAGGTTGTGCTTGTGTGTAAGTGTGTGCCTGTTTGTATGTGTATTCTATGTTTATTAACCAACAGGTAGATTACAAGTTATGCGCTCTATAGGGAATTTAATGAACACAACAAAAGTTGTGTTATTTCACCCCCTATAGAGCAGCCATTACAAGTTTTAAAACAGCCGGCTTGTGCGTGCGATATGGTTGCGTTGAGCTCCATACCGCACAAAATACAAGCACTGATTTGACGTGCTCGTACACGCTTTCCCCATAGACATCAATGGGAAGATGGTGTCAGAAAAAAACTAACACCTGCGATCGCGGAATGAAAAGCTCTGTAACGCAGCCTCATTGATGTCTATGGGGAAAAATAAGATACGTTTAAACCTAACACCCTAACAAAAACCCTAAGTCTAAAAACCCCAAATCCGCTGCCCCCGACATCCCCAACACCTACTTAATGTTATTAACCCCTAATCTGCCGCTCCTGATATTGCTGCCACCTAAATAAAGCTATTAACCCCTAATCTACCGCTCCTGATACTGCCGCCACTATACTAAAGTTATTAACCCCTATTCACCTGCACCCCAACATCGCCCACACTATAATAAATCTATTAACCCCTATTCCACCGCTCCCCGAAATCGCTGCCACTAAATAAAGTTAATAACCCCTAAACCTCTGGCTTCCGACATCACTACCAGTAAATAAACTTATTAACCCCTAAACCGCCAGCCGCACACATTGCAACAACCTAAATTAAACTATATTAACCCCTAAACCTAACCCTAAACCTAACCCTAAACCTAACCCTAAACCTAACCGTAACCCTAACCCTAACGTAACCCTAACACCCCCTAACTTTAACATAATTAAAATAGAGCTAAACTAAAGTTACAATTATTAAATAAATAGTACCTATTTAAAGCTAAATACAAACTTACCTGTGAAATAAAACCTAAGCTAGCTACAATATAACTAATAGTTATATTGTAGCTAACTTAGGTTTTATTTTTATTTCACAGGTAAGTTTGTATTTATTTTAACTAGGTAGACTAGTTAGTAAATAGTTATTAACTATTTAATAACTACCTAGTTAAAATAAATACAAACTTACCTGTGAAATAAAACCTAAACTGCTTTTCACTAAAACCTAACATTACAAAAAATAAAATAACCTAACATTACAAAAAATAAAAAACACTAAAATTACAAAAAATAAAAAATCTACCATTACAAAAAATAACAAACGAATCTATCCAAAACAATAAAACATATTCCTATTCTAATACCCTGTATAAAAAAAAAAAACACCCCAAAATAAAAAAAATTATAATAAACTACCAAGGGCCCTTAAAATGGCCTTTTGTGGGGCCTTGAAATGGCCTTTTGTAGGGCATTGCCCTAAAGTTAACAGCTCTTTTGCTACAAAACAAAACCAACACCCCCTAACATTATACAAACCCCCAAACCCACAAAATAAAAATAAAGTAAAAACCTAATGTACCCATTGCCCTGAAAACAAAATAAAAACATTACACAAAATAAAAAACGAATTATCAAAAATAATAAAAATTATTCCTATTCTAATACCCATTTAAAAAATAAACCCACCCCAAAATAAAAAAAAAACTAATCTAGAATAAACTACCAATAGCCCTTCAAAGGGCCTTTTGTAGAATATTGCCCTAAGTTAACAGCTCTTTTACCTCAAAAAAATTACAAAGAGCCACTAACATTACAAACCCCAACCCCCCCAAACCCACAAAATAAAAAAAACTATCTAAAAAAACCTAAGCTACCCATTGCCCTGAAAAGGGCATTTGTATGGGCATTGCCCTTAAAAGGGCATTTAGCTATTTACAAAAAGTCTAAACCCAAGGTACGCGATTCAAAATGGCATCCCTTGCATTCCTATTGGCTGATTTGATTTTTGAAATTCAAATTAGCCAATAGGATCAGAGCTACTGAGATCCTATTGACTGTTCATATCAGCCAATAGGATGAGAGCTACTGAAATTCTATTGACTGATTTGAATAGTCAATAGAATTTCAGTAACTCTCATCCTATTGGCTGATTTAAATTTCAAAAATCAAATCAGCCAATAGGAATGCAAGGGACGCCATTTTGAATCATGTACCTTGCATTAAAGATTCAGTATACGGCGGTGACCATATGAAGAGGATGCTCCATCCTGGTTGTCTTCAGGATGGACCCGCTCGGCGACGCGGGGATGAAGATAGAAGACGCCGCAGGGATGAAGATAGAAGATGCCGCCTGGATGAAGATGGAGCCACCTGCTGCCTGAATGAAGATGGAGTCGTCTGCCACCTGGATAAAGATGGAGCCGCCGGGATGAAGATCCTTCAAGCTGGACTTCAGAAACTGTGAGTGGATCTTCGGGGGTTAGTGTTAGGATTTGTAAGTTTTTTGGGGGGGTTAGTTTAGGGTTTGGGCTTTTCGTAAAAGGGCTAATTGCCCTTTTCAGGGCAATGCAAAAGAGCTAAGTGCCCTTTTAAGGCAATGCCCATACAAATGCCCTTTTCAGAGCAATGGGAAGCTTAGGTTGTTTTTTAGAGTTGTTTTTTTTATTTTGGGGGGTTGGTTGGGTGGTGGGTTTTACTGTTGGGGGGGGTCTTTGTATTTCTTTTTACAGGTAAAAGAGCTGTTTAACTTAGGGAAATGCCATACAACAGCCCTATTAAGGGCTATTGGTAGTTTATTGTAGGCTATTTTTTTTATTTTGGGTGTTTTATTTTTTATTTTTATAAGACTATTAGATTAGGTGTAATTCTTTTTTATTTTTGATAATTTCGTTTGTTATTTTTCGTAATTTAGTCTTTGTTATTTTTTGTAGAGTAGTGTTAGGATTTTTTTAATGTGTATTTTAGTTTTCTTTAATTGGTAATTAGTTTAATTTTAGTTTAATAGTTATATTATTTTAATTGTTAGTTTAAACTTAGTTTTTTTAATTTGACAGGTAAGTTTTAATTTAATTTAAGATAGGGAAATTGTAATTTTAATATAGAGTTAGGGGGGCCTTAGGTGTAGGGGTTACTAGTTTAAATGAGTTTATTGCGATGTGGGGGGAATTTGGTTTAGGGGTTAATAGGTTTATTTAGTATATTTCGTTGTGGGGGGCTTTCGGTTTAGGGGTTAATAGGTTTATTATAGTGGCAGCGGAATTCGGGGTTAATAACTTTAGTATAGTGGGGGCAAAGTGGGCGGACGGCAGATTAGGGGTTAATAATATTTAGATAGTGTTTGTGATGCGGGAGGGCGGCGGTTTAGGGGTTATTAACTTTATTATAGTGGCGACAATGTCGGGGAGCGGCGGAATAGGGGTTAATAATTTTTATTAGTGGCGGCAGGAGCGTATTACTGCCTAGGCAAACAAGGCACGGGCCTAGGGTGGCAGCTTGGGGGGGGGGGCACTTTTTGGAGCCTCTGTAGGGAGCAGTGTTCCACCCACAAAAATAAAATTAACGGTCACTACTCTCCTTATGTGTAATCCTCAAGAGTTCTGTCTCCTTTCCTCATGCATACCCGCTGCCCAGCCCGCCCTAACTGTTACTGCAACCGCTGAGCTTTTCCCTTCAGACGGCACATATCTGAAGTTTCAGTTGCTTACGGGGGATGGGGGAAGAGGACAGGCGGCAGCAGCTGTATTAACTTTCTAGTAGTTGCTTGCTATATGAGTACACCTCATTGTACTCATATAACACACAACTATTAGAAAGCTAATACAGCATGGCCCGGATTAAGGGTCCGGTTACCTTAGCCTCACCTTGCATGTCTTCTCATGTGTACCTGGCCTGCCGCCTGCCCCGTCACTACATCCATTGCGCTACTCCCTCATTCAAGCGTGACAGCTGGTTAGCGGGGTTTCTAGTGATAGGATTTAACGTTGAGGGATCCTAGCGTAGCTGTAGCAGCAACTCAAGCTGACAGGATCCTTTGGGGCACAACACTGGCAAAGGTAGATTAGTTCTCATAGAGAGACGTTATGTGGATCTCTTTCATGGTTTTTAATGGCATTGTGTCCTCATTAACACAATGTGTACCTTGTTGTATTGAGAAATATAAAGTACTGGATTGCAAATTACTTATAAGTGACATGTGTTACATGATTATGTACTGTGAGGTCTAAACGTTCTAGAATTATAGACGTGTACTGGAGCATATAGTGTGTGTGTGTATATATATATATATATATATATATATATATATATATATATGTGTGTGTGTGTGTGTGTGTGTATATATATATATATGTGTGTGTGTGTGTGTGTATATATATATATGTGTGTGTGTGTGTGTGTGTATATATATATATATATGTGTGTGTGTGTGTGTGTGTGTGTGTGTATATATATATATATATGTGTGTGTGTGTGTGTATATATATATATGTGTGTGTGTGTGTGTGTATATATATATATATATATATGTGTGTGTGTGTGTATATATATATATATATATATATATGTGTGTGTGTGTGTGTGTATATATATATATATATATATATATATATATATGTGTGTGTGTGTATATATACATATATATATATATATATATATATATATATATATATATACATACAGTATATATATATACACACATACAGTATATATATATATATATATATATATATATATATAAAACAAAACAAAAAAAGTAATATTACACCCTGAACAAAAATATTATTGTTAAAAATGGCCTAAAACTCAGGGTGTGGGGGAGTAGAATTTTGTGTGCCTAGGGCAGCACAAAGCCTAAATACGCCACTAAGTGGCGGCGATGTCGGGAGCGGCAGATTCGGGGTTAATAAATTTAATATAGTATTTGCGATGCGTGAGGGCCTCGGTTTAGGGGTTAATAAGTAGTTTATGGGTGCTCTCAGATGGCGGTACGGATCTTGTCGTTATAGGGTGCAACGCAAGCTTTTTAGCCAGAACACAAAATTTGTAATGGCTGCACTATGGAAGCCCTATAAAAAAAGGTCATTTTTACGTGTGCGGGACTGGCGTTGTGTTACAGACTAAAAGGTTTGCGGTACAGTTACACAGACAAGACTTGTAATGGCTGCAGTGCTGTTTTAACACTGAAATTACCATTTTTTCAGCGATAAAACACCAACGCACAACTTGTAATCTAGGTGCAAGTTTTTATGTGAATGTTTTTGTGTGTTATGAGTGTGTTTGTGTGTATGTTTGTGCATGTTTATGTGCTTGAGGCTATGGGGCCGATTTATCATGGCCCAAATGGGGCCAAATACCTCTGTTTCTGCGCGAGCCTTCAGATCATAGCTCCTTAACTCGTCCTCTGCCTCTGAGGCTGCGGACATCAATCCGCCTGATCGCATACGATCGGGTTGATTGACACTCCCTGCTAGCAGACAATTGGCCACAAATCTGCAGGGGGCGGCATTACACAAGCAGTTCACCAGAACTGCTTGTGCAATGTTAAATGCTGACAGTGTATGTTGTCGGCATTCAGCGATGTCTGGCAGACATGATACTCTACAGCCAGACATTGATAAATCGGCCCCTATGTGTGTGTGCATTATGTGTGTGTATATGTGCACATGCATATATACGTGTGCATGCATTTGTGTGACGATGTCCTTGTGTATGCAGTAATGCATGTATGTGTGAGTCTGAATGCAGGTGTATGTAATTGTCTAATGTGTGAGTTTGTGTGTGCATATGTGCACATGCATATATACGTGTGCATGCATTTGTGTGACGATGTCCTTGTGTATGCAGTAATGCATGTATGTGTGAGTGTGAATGCATGTGTATGTAAGTGTCTACTGTGTGAGTTTGTGTGTGCATGCATATGTGTGTGTCTATCATACAAAAACAATATGCACTAACCTTGTTAAGTTTTAACTAATGTGTAGAAGCAGATAGCATTGGAAATCTCAGATAGGTTAACAATCTAGATGCAGCCAATAACTAACACAGATCACATAACGTAATCTATGTGAAAAAGAGGTGAGTATGAACGTTGCCTTTCACTTCTTTAAACAGATGATTTTTAGTCCCCTTCCCCCACCAGACTGCAGAATTCCCTCTGATGATCAAAGAGAAACTGGAAAACTTACAGTGGGAAAAATTATGGAAATTCCTTTTTTTTATGTTCAGGTATTAGGAGTGGAATTCAGGATCTGTGTTTATGAAGAGAGCATGTTCTTATCAATGTGAAAGTGAGGTCTGATTGTAATCACGTGTGCTAGATATTTCTATAACATGGCTATAACACTTAGAATGTTGAAATTCTGTTCTACATCATTCCTTAGAGGACCAAGGTTTTCAATGATCTTTTGTTCACATGAAATATATACAAATGTTAACCTTTCAGACCTCTGTGATGATTCAGGGTATTTTCCCTCAATAATTTTGTTTTTTAACAGCATTTGTTCTTGTGCGAAGAAATTTCCATTTAACCTTTGAGTGATATCCATTTTTTTTCACTGTAATTTAAAATTTAGGGGGAGTTGAAAAACTTCTTTGTATAATTGAAATGATTAAACTCGTGTGTTTTCTCTGCAATCTTTAAACTGCAAAGGTCACAGAAATCTTTATTTAAAAACAATTGATTGTATCGCAGTATGCGTCTTGGGGGGGGGGGGGAATTGTTAATATTGCAGTTGTAATTCTTTATTTTTCCATATTGTTTTATCGTTTGATGAACAATGTATTATGTTTCAAGACATTAACATGAATACAGTGTATATGAATACCCAGTACTCATAGGGGACTGGAAACAAAGTATTAAAGGGACACTAAACCCAATTTTTTTTTCTTTCTTTTATTAATTAAGACAGAGCATGCAATTTTAAGTAACTTTCTAATTTACTCCTATTATCAATTTTTCTTCGTTCTCTTGGTATCTTTATTTGAAAAGCAGGAATCTAAGCATAGGAGCGGGACCATTTTTAGTTCAGCACCCTGGGTAGTGCTTGCTGATTGGTGGCTACATTTAGCCACCAATCTGCAAGCGCTACCCAGGTGCTGAACCAAAAATCGCCCGGCTCCTAAGATAAAGACTCCTGCTTTTCAAATAAAGATACCAAGAGAATGAATAACATTTTATTATAGAAGTAAATTATAAAGTTGCTTAAAATTGCCTGCTCTATCTGAATCATGAAAGAAAAAAAATTGGGTTTAGTGTCCCTTTAACTATAATTTATCACTTCAATGTATCCCTGTAGAAACACTGTAAGTCTCTTGGAAGTTAATCGAAAAATAATACAATAAACTCTGCAAGCAATCCTAGTTCAAAAAATAATTTATGGCTTTTGAACACATTTAGCTGATAAAGAAAATCAAGTTCTCATGATAGAGAGAAAATAAATTGTAAACAAATAGCATTTGACATTAACAATACTCCAAGTTTTATGTGACTCATTTCTTAACATAATGCATAAATATGAGCAGAGATGGAAAATGTTCATGAAAACCTCTGGCATTACTGGCTGGTGAGCAGCCTAAGATAGCAGATGGCTTTGTATCAGCAGTTTGTAGATTACATACAACATGATATAGTTGAATGAAAATATTTCATAGTGAATCATGCAAACAAAAGTTCTGTATCCAACAACTTATCATTAAACAGATAAAGTAGGTGATGTTTCTCTCTTTACAATTCTTTTTTTTTAAATCCAGACTAGGGCTGAACATTTAATCCAACATAGACATTACTTTCTAATGTATTCAACAAACAATAAATTCTCATTGTTATTAAAGGGATATAAAAACCATTTTTTTCATGATTCAGATAGAGAAGCAGTTTTAAGCAACTTTCTAATTTACTCCTATTATCAATTTTTCTTCCATCTCTTGGTATCTTTATTTTAAAAAGCAGGAATTTAAGCTTGGGAGCTGGCCATTTTTGGTTCAGAACCCTGGGTAGCGCTTGCTGATTGGTGGCTACATTTAGCCACTGGGAAGAAGATGGAACACTGCCTCCATCATCTTTGGTGAATATCATCTTTGGGTTTAGAGTTAAGTTTTTGTGTGGGGTTTTTTAAGATTAGGGATTTTTTTTTTTGAAGGTTCCTTTAAATGACATCATCCAAGATGGCATCCCTCGAATTCCGATTGGCTGATAGGATTCTATCAGCAATCGGAATTAAGGTAGGAAAAATCTGATTGGCTGATTGAATCAGCCAATCAGATTCAAGTTCAATCTGATTGGCTGATCCAATCAGCCAATCAGATTGAGCTCGCATTCTATTGGCTGATCGGAACAGCCAATAAAATGCGAGCTCAATCTGATTGGCTGATTCAATCAGCGAATCAGATTTTTCCTACCTTAATTCCGATTGGCTGATAGAATCCTATCAGCCAATTGGAATTCGAGGGACGCCATCTTGGATGACGTTATTTAAAGGAACCTTCATTCGGTGTTAGGACGTCGGAAGAAGAGGATGGATCCGCGACGGTTGCTTCAAGATGGACCCGCTCCGCTCCGGATGGAAGAAGATAGAAGATGCCGCCTGGATGAAGACTTCGGACCCTCTGGAGGACCTCTTCTGGCCGGATAGGATGAAGACTTCGGACCCTCTTCTGGACAAATCGGATGGTACCCAGCTGGGTGAAGACAAGGTTGGAAGATCTTTAGGGGCTTAGTGTTAGGTTTTTTAAGGGAGGTTTGGGTGGGTTAGATTAGGGGTATGTGGGTGGTGGGTTGTAATGTTGGGGGGGTATTGTATGTTTTTTTTTTACAGGCAAAAGAGCTGATTTCTTTGGGGCATGCCCCGCAAAAAGCCCTTTTAAGGGCTGGTAAGGTAATAGAGCTGTTAACTTTTTATTCTAGAATAGGGTAGGGCATTTTTTATTTTGGGGGGCTTTATTATTTTTTTAGGGGGCTTAGAGTAGGTGTAATTAGTTTAAAATTCTTGTTATCTTTTTTTGTTGTTGTAATTTAGTGTTTGTTTTTTTTGTAATTTAGTTTAGTTGATTTAATTGTAGGTAATTGTAGGTAGTTTAGTTAATTAATTTATTGATAGTGTAGTGTTAGGTTTAATTGTAACTTAGGTTAGGATTTATTTTACAGGTAATTTTGTAATTATTTTAACTAGGTAGCTATTAAATAGTAAATAACTATTTAATAGCTATTGTACCTAGTTAAAATAAATACAAAGTTGCCTGTAAAATAAATATAAATCCTAAAATAGCTACAATGTAATTATTATTTATATTGTAGCTATATTAGGGTTTATTTTACAGGTAAGTATTTAGCTTTAAATAGAATTAATTTTTAATTTTAATAAGAAATAATTTATTTCGTTAGAATAAAATTATATTTAACTTAGGGGGGTGTTAGGGTTAGGGTTAGACTTAGCTTTAGGGGTTAATACATTTATTAGAGTAGCGGTGAGGTCCGGTCGGCAGATTACGGATTAATTCTTGAAGTTATAGGTGTCGCAGATGTTAGGGAGGGCAGATTAGGGGTTAATACTATTTATTATAGGGTTTGCAAGGCGTGAGTGCGGCGGCTTAGGGGTTAATAAGTGTAGGTAAGGTAGCAGCGACGTTGGGGCAGCAGATTAGGGGTTAATAAATATAATATAGGGGTCGGCGATGTTGTGGGCAGCAGATTAGGGGTACATAGGTATAATGTAGGTTGTGGCGGTGTCCGGAGCGGCAGATTAGGGGTTAATAATATAATGCAGGGGTCAGCGATAGCGGGGGCGGCAGATTAGGGGTTAATAAGTGTAAGGTTAGGGGTGTTTAGACTCGGGGTACATGTTAGGGTGTTAGGTGCAGACTTAGATAGTGTTTCCCCATAGGAAACAATGGGGCTGCGTTAGGAGCTTAACGCTGCTTTTTTGCAGGTGTTAGGTTTTTTTTTCAGCCCAAACTGCCCCATTGTTTCCTATGGGGATATCGTGCACAAGCACGTTTTTCCGTAAACAACGCTGGTATTGAGAGTTGAAGTGGCGGTAAATATGCCTCTACGCTCCCTTTTTGGAGCCTAACGCAGCCCTTCAGAGAACTCTCAATACCAGCGTTATTTAAAAAGTGCGGGGGGAAAAAAACATGCGTAGCTAACGCACTCCTTTGGCCACAAAACTCGAAATCTAGGCGTCAGACTCCTACTATGTGATCTTGGTGAATTACACAATCCTATCCATCAGATTAGCAATTTTTTTAATAATTTAGTAATTACTTAGGGCTAGACTAACTTCGCTAGGGTTGAGCTTGTGGACTTCGAATATCATGACCGTGTTAACATAATTATATAAAATTATTAAATATACTCTAAAATATTCTATATAATCCATATATATTTAATATTTCAAACACGTGCATTGAAGATAGCAATTCTCCATGTGCACTAACCTGTCCTAAATTGTGAATCCTGATGCGCATTACACAAATTTTACATTCCTATGTTTTTCACATAGAAAATAATGTACTTTTTTATTATTAAATATACAGTATATTTCTATATATATCCGATACTGTTTAAGTAAAATACATATATTTACCTATATATCTATAAGAATACATGTATAGGTATAGGTGCAGATATATATATATATATATATATATATATATATATATATATATATATATATATATATATATATGTATATGTATTGGATGTGTATAGAAAATTAGAATATGAAATATTTACAGTACATATACAATAAAACACAGAAAATACTTAAATACATCTGTACATATATAAATACATACATATATACATTTAGACTTGTGTATGTATGCATATATATGTTAAAGCCCTATGCAGGTCTTCTTTTTCGAACACTTTATACCATCTGCATACAACAGCTCAGTGGTTTGTTCTACGGCGAGTTACCACCTAGGAACAGTCTCTTTTAGCCAAATTGTGCTTTTCACAAAGTAGAAGAATATCAGTCTGATCCTGTCTAGTAAGGTCAGTCCAGACCCAAAATACCAGGCAATCCCTCTATGAACAAGGAACATGGCAACCCCAGACGATCTCTTCAGCCTTCTGTGGGCTTCGTCAGTGAGGTGCAGCCATATTCCTCTAAGCACACTGAGCAAGGAGTCCCCGTCTGGTTTCCCCCATCTGGTCTGGTTTCCTTATGCCATCTATCTTTGAGCCCATATAACTTTTTAAATAAAAAATATTTTTATCAGTGTTTTATGAGTGTAACTGTACTTGTACATGTTTTTATGTTATGTTTTATGAACCTTTTATTTCTTTCCCTATACTTTACGTGAGCACTAAATTTATTTGCACTTGAGCAAACACTTTTTCTTTCAACTCATAATACAAGTGCTATTTCTATCACGTGCAAAAGGCAGAGAAATACCCAATATCTACCGACTCTGAAAAACTACTATCACAAGATCAAGACAACACATTTTCAATTAAAGGACCATTAAATACAACAGAATTGCATAATTAACAAAGGAATAGTAAAATATGCATATAACACTTGGGGGACGAATTATCAAGGGCCGAATGCCCCCTGATGCCCCTGCTTCCGCACGAGCCTTCAGGCTTGCTGGAAAAAGCAGTTAGGAAGCAGCGGTCTTAAGACCGCTGCACCTTAACTGGTCCATTTGCTCTGAGCGGCGGACAGCAATCAACCCGATCAGATACAATCGGGCTGATTGACACCCCCTGCTAGCGGCGGATTGGCTACGAATTAGCAGGGGGCAGCATAGCACAAGCAGTTCACCAGAACTGCTTGTGCAATGTTAAATGCCGACAGTGTATGCTGTAGGCATTCATCGATGTCTGTCGGACATGATTCGCTGAGCGGATTATGTCGGACAGACCAATGATAAATCGGCCCCTTATACTGTAATAAATAAAAAGTTTATAGCAGTCCATAAATGAGACCAAAAATTAATCTTCTTAGGTAAAAATGAAATCAAAATGTATTGAAGTATATTAAAAGGAAAGCAGATTTCAAACAAAGGGAAGAGAAGAACACAGATTCTGACCAGTTTCGGTATCACAGACCTTAGTCATAGACATGAAAAAGAGACAGAGGTGTACAATATTTAAAAGCAGAAAACCACTCCTATTGATGGTGCCTAAACAATCTCTAAAACCCTTTATAATTGTATGTAACTAATTAGAGACAAGATGGTTGAAAAGATAATAAATGATAATAGGACAGCAGAATACAAAATAAAGCAAAATACAATACAAGACAATAAAAAAGACATTCCAATACATATTCTAGTGCACATAAATGAAAGGAAAGCAAGAAAGCCACAATTACAGATTTGAATATATATATATATATATATATATATATATATAGTCCAAACAGGACAGCACAATCTCACCCATAGACGACGAATGCCAAGGTGCACTGCTACAAACGTATCCAAACCATCCAAAGATGCAGGCATTTACTGGTCTTGTTTAGTATAAAAAATTCCCTTTATTGGTACAATTAAAAATCAGACATAACGTTTTGGCACATATCTTGTGCCTTTGTCAAATGTCAAAGAAACAAGTACATCAAAGCACCGGAAGCTTCAGGGGCTTTGATGTACTTGTTTCTTTGACATTTGACAAAGGCACAAGATATGTGCCGAAACGTTATGTCTGGATGGTTTATATATATATATATATATATATATATATATATATATATATACGTACATACAATAGATTACATACAAGCTTATATATGTATTGTATGTGTTCACACCATATCCAGATAAAAGGCATATGCAAATACAAAATAGAAGGGATGTGGATAAAATAAGCACATATATATACAAATCTTCTTCCTTAGTTGAGTCCCACCTCAATGCATATATTATAAATCGACCTAGAAAACATAGCTATAGCAAGCATAATACTAACATGTATAAAGATCATCTACACATTTATATATATAGAGAATACAGGAGAATGCTGGGAGAGAATCGCCCAAACCTTCCTGATTACAGGATAGGAAAATCTTTATTACCTGGGTAAGAACTAAGAATAGTCTAGGCGGACTTCAACCGTTACTAGACCTGGTGCAGACCCCCAAAATATTTATTAACTTCAAACTTTTAGTACAAGAGAGGGACCACACAGTAGAGCTATATGAGATACTGTGAATAGGCGGGGGTTTACAGCACACAAAGGAGTATTCTCTCTATCAAAATTAAAGAGTTTGGCCGGAAATCTTTCAAAGAACCAAACAAACAGATACACACAGGTTCAGAAAATGCAACAGTTTATTTACAATGAAAAACATCACGGATCAGGCATCATTGCACTTGGTCAAACTAGTAAGCATTAAAATCTACCACTGCAGTGCAAAATACCTACTCAATAAAATACTCTTAACAGTATTATATAGATAAAGAAGCAACAGCAGATATATCACTCAAATTGGTTATATATGCAACAACTAGTGGCAATACTATTCACAAGCATCAACCCCACAGTTTATTTTGATACAACCTGATATATAAGATGGTAAACGTCCTTCTTAGGAGAGATTGTGTGATGGTAGCAGGAATAAATTTGAATACATCTTTAACCCTTGGATTACCATCTTTATCCTGTGTCCAGGCTCTGTTTGAAAAAGGACTCTCTGTTCCTTTTGGCGTTATAAGCCATCTCTCCTAAGTAGGACTTTTACCATCTTATATATCAGGTCGTATAAAAATAAACTGTGGGGTTGATGCTTGTGAATAGTATTGCCACTAGTTGTTGCATATATAACCAATTTGAGTGATATATCTGCTGTTGCTTCTTTATCTATATAAAACTGTTAAGAGTATTTTATTTAGTAGGTATTTTCCACAGCAGTAGTAGATTTTAATGCTTACTAGTTTGACCAAGTGCAATGATGCCTGATCAGTGATGTTTTTCATTGTAAATAAACTGTTGCATTTTCTGAACCTGTGTGTATCTGTTTGTTTGGTTCTTTGAAAGATTTCCGGCCAAACTCTTTAATTTTGATACAGAGAATACTCCTTTGTGTGCTGTAAACCCCCGCCTATTCACAGTATCTCATATAGCTCTACTGTGGCCCCTCTCTTGTACTAAAAGTTTGAAGTCAATATATATATATGTGTGTACATACAGGCAGAAAAAAGCACATACGCATCTCAATAGATATGTTGATAAACAATAAGTTCCCTGTTCCTAAGCACAGTATAAAACAGTATAATGAGAGTATAATAAGTGTGTACATACATCCAATCACATCAAAATGCTAATGCAAAATGCTAAAACATGGTGGGTCTGTATCTGCTGTATAGAAGCACCGTATCTGAAGTGTATACATAAGCATACTGATATAAACACATATGCACACTGAAAGAAAGAAATGCAGGGCACAAAGAACAGATCACTGCCCACTATATATGACAATAGTAACACTTATTCTGAATGTTGAATGAGTAGTTGATTTTTTTTTTCCTTACAAATTTCAAACTTTCTTCCATTTCCATTTTCCCTACCCCCAGTATCATGTAACTGCCAACAGCCAACCAAAAAAGCATACATGTATATACTGGGAATTCTTGCACATTTATGTACAACAGGAGTTGGGGCCTCAGAAAATGTGCATATTAAAAGACTGTGCATATTTTAATAATGGATGTGAATTGGAAAGTTATTTTAAATTGCATGCTCTATCTAAATTATGATAGTTTAATTTGACTTTAGTGTCGGTAAAAAGTTTTATATCAAATTCAAATTTATTTTTAATTGATGGCTACTCTTTTAAATTATATTGTGCGGATATCTTCATTAGGGGTCTTTCACTATTCTGAATAGTATTTTTTACCTGGTACAGTAGAGGGTTACTAATGGTGAATTTATGGAACCAAGAAGGCCGGGCTAGAAAATGTTTGAAAACCAATATGATAGAATGTACAATTTTCCAATTTACTCATATTATCAATTTTGCTTCAGTTCCTTGGTATCCTTTAGTGAAAGATCAACAATGCACTACTGGTAGATAGTTGAACACATCAGAAAGCCAATGAAAAGAGACACCTCCTCTGATGAGGCCCATATAGGCCGAAACATACGTCTGGGTTTGGTTGTACAGATCCTTTGTTGAGAGGAGAATTGCCTGGTATTTTGGAGCTGGACTGTACTTTTGGATGGGGTTAGGCTGATACAATAGAAGAAAGTTCTCATCTGTGGAAAGCAGAGATTGGGCAGAAAGAAGCTACAGCCTGGGTGGGTACCATTCCATAGGGTGGGCTGTTAAGCACTACCAATCCCCAGGTGAGCACTTCTCTTATGTATTTTTGTCTCCCTAAGGGTAATGGGGGCAACCAGATGTGGACCCCTTGCTCACTGGGCCTAAAGGGATATAGCTGCACTTCCACTGATGAGGCCCATACAGGCCAAAACGTACATCTGGGGTTAGCTGGACAAATCCTTTGTTCAGATGAGAATTGCCAGGTATTTCCTGGCTGGACTGATATACTACAGGAACGATCTCTTCTGTGGAAAGTACAGATTGGGCAGAAAGAAGTTGCACCTTGGATGAGTACCATCCCATAGGGTGGGCTATTAAGCACCATCCGTCACCAGTTAAACACATATTTAACACGCACAAAAGAATGTTGGGTTTCATGTCCCTTTAAGGTTCCTTTAAGATTAAATATAAAAAAAAAATGTATACAATACAGGGTTGCATAACAGGCATTCTGTGTTGTTCTTAGTTATATGTCTTTTGTCTAGCTTGATATTATTAAATTACAACATTCGTTCTTTGCCCTCTTCTATAAATAGCTGTGTATAATTTTTACTAATATAACTTATCTAAGGAGCAAACATAACATTTTTCCATGTAAAGAGTAAATGTTTCAGAGTAAAGTTTAATAATAAATATAAGTGTTTTGAATACAGTCTCCCTTTGAATTGCTGTCCAATGTATAGTGAATAACTTTATTATATTGCAGAAAAGGTAACGTCACACAAAAAAAAGAGATTATTTTCTTCAAATATCACAACATTAATAAGAATGAGAATCTTCTACAGCAGTTTTTAGCATTTACAATATATATATATATATATATATATATATATATATATATATATATATATATATATAAATAAATAAATATATATATATATATATATATATATATATATATATATATACTGTATATATATATATATATATATATATATATATATATATACAGTATATATAATATGGGTATCACACTGTTTCTATTTTATTCAAAGTTTAACTTGAAATACTGCAATGTTTGCTTCAAACCATTTAATCGCATTACCTTGTGTAACATTCCTTATGAATGAGTTTGTCCCAGGAGTTTACTAAATTGCTTTTAAACATGTTCCTAGAGTTGGCAGCGTAGATCAGGAAATGTCATGTTTAGCGGTGTCGGATGTAAACGCTGTGTGCATTACCATATAATGTATGATATGGCTGACATAATGTGATGTATGCACCAGTGCTTTTTTATCTCTCTAAAATATTCAAACTGTACTCAGTGAAAACATGTTTGCTGGTGTTTATCTGAATGCAAAGAAACACAACTGTTTAAACACCCTGCAGACACTAGAACAGATTAGCCTGCATTGAGTAAAAGCTAATTTATTAAAGACACATAGGGCTCCATTTAGCAATGGTTGAGCGGACATGATTCGCAGAAATGCTTGTTCAATGCCACCGCCTGCTCACTGGAGGCCAATCGACCACTAGCAGGGGCTGTCAATCATCATGAATGTAGCCATGTGCACTAAAGACTCAGCTGTCCATAGATAGGGAATGTAGCCACATGCACTAAATAATCAGCTGTCCATAGATAGAGAATGTAGCCACGTGCACTAAAGACTCAGTTGTCCATAGATAGGGAATGTAGCCATGTGCACTAAAGACTCAGGTGTCCATAGATAGAGAATGTAGCCACGTGCACTAAAGACTCAGCTGTCCATAGATAGAGAATGTAGCCACGTGCACTAAAGACTTAGCTGTCCAAGATAGGGAATGTAGCCACGTGCACTAAAGACTCAGCTGTCCATAGATAGAGAATGTAGCCATGTGCACTAAAGACTCAGCTGTCCATAGATAGGGAATGTAGCCCTGTGCACTACAGACTCAGCCGTCCATAGATAGAGAACGTAGCCACGTGCACTACAGACTCAGCTGTCCATAGATAGAGAATGTAGCCACGTGCACTACAGACTCAGCCGTCCATAGATAGAGAATGTAACCACGTGCACTAAAGACTCAGCCGTCCATAGATAGAGAATGTAGCCATGTGCACTAAAGACTCAGCCGTCCATAGATAGAGAATGTAGCCACGTGCACTAAAGACTCAGCCGTCTATAGTTAGCAGTTTATAGCATTTACTTCTGAATCATGGATATACTCTATAAACGTATTTAATTCCCTTTGTTTTTTTAGGCCTAGACCCACTTAGAGGCTAAATGTGCGGGCAGACATGATCCGCTTTAGCATGTGTAGCATGTGTGCCGCACATCAATACATGCCGACAGCGTATGAAATGCTTGTGCAATGCCACACCCTGCAGATTTGAGGTGTCAATAATCTCAATCGTATCTGATCGGGATGATTGCTGTCCTCTGCCGCAGAGGTGTTGGATGAGTTAAGGAGCAGTGGTCTTACTAACACTGCTTCATAACGCCTGTTTCCAGTGATCTACAGGGTAGATTGCAGCATCCACTGCTTGTTAAATCTACCCCTTGTCTGGTACATAGAGATACAACACTAGAATAATCTTCTTTGGGGAGACATATAGTATAACTAGGACTTACCCCTATTGTTGTACATGGAACCCATGATTTTGATTTTGGAATCCATGTTTTAAAGACTTCCTGGAGTTTGATTTCTTTACTTTAGACCAGTGCCAGATTGGCCCACCAGGATACCGGGAATTTTCCCAGTGGGCCAAAGGGCCACTGGCGCCGCAGGGTCACAATCCCATGGGCATAGGTGCAGAGGAAGAATCCAGTGAGGTCACAGAACAAGCCTTGGGCACATGCATAGCACATCTATTCAAGGCTGTTCCTGCCATGGGTGTGGGGGCCTGGGGGGCAGATAAGTGTCCCCTTAGAAGAGACAGAGGACAGTTGTAAGGTAAGTGGGAAGTTGGGCCAGACAGATGGTGGGGGCTAGACTGGGCTGAGGGGGGCTTGCTGGGCTGGTCTTAAAGAAATTCCAGGGCTGGTTTGATTTCCCATTCCGGCCCTGCTTTAGACCCTCTAACACTTGTTAATCTGTGCCACTTGAGCAAATTAAAACAATTCCACATACGGGACTGATAAACTCTGTAGCATTTAAAGCTTGATATTGCCCTGTGGCTTAAGTGCTATTCGGCCCATGGGATCTTACTTAAGTTTAACTCTGTATCTCTTCATTTTTCTTCTGGGTTCATAAAACCTACATGTATTAAGGGGGTAACACACAGATTTGTAGGGTCGCTAGTGCTTTAATTATATACAGTAAAGAATTAGGTCATGTCATTTTCAACTATAATGACCCTTTAAAAAATGACTTTTATTTATCGCTGTTTCATACATGTAGAGTTCTGTAATGCGCATGATATTTTAAATGTATTGTCCCTCGATTATTAAGGGTAGAATTCAAATAACCCCGGCTTATGAGATGAATCCCCAGAGTCATATAATAGCTGTAAGTTCCAATTCCAATACACAGTACGGTTAATTGGATTTTGTTTTCCTTTTTAAGAAGTGTTTTCTAAATTTGGTCCGAAAGGGAGGTAACTTCTCTAACAACATTTTAGAGAATTAGTAGAAATTCCACTGCAGCAAATATAAGCAGCAATGTGTGGCAGCATCTGTTAGTTCCTATACTAAATATCTCTAAATTGCTGATTTAAATGTGTTGTGTACTCTATTCTTACTATATTTAGATAGATAGATAGATAGATAGATAGATAGATAGATAGATAGATAGATAGATAGATAGATAGATAGATAGATAGAAAGATAGATATGAGATTATTCTATTCACCTGATTTTCTTGAAACAATACATATATGTAAAATAGATATTTTTTGAGATTATTGTTCCTTAAACAAGTCTTATAACATGCCTATGTTAAAGAAATAAATTATTGCATGCTGTTTATTTTCTTTGTACATTTGATCTATGGAACAAGGTTTAAACATCTGCCTTTCAGTGACATCTATTACAGATATCAACAGAGAATTCTGAGATGTAATTAAATATTTCTGGTCAATTTGGATACATTAAAAGTAATACAAAATATGTAAAATGTAACTTCTGCCAAAAGCATAAACTAAAAAAGATATTATTTATGTTTTTCATCATTACATGTAAAACTTTATGAAGAAAATGATTATTATATACAGTACATATTGTAATACACTGTAACACAGTAGGGGGAAACTAGTTAGATTAAAACCCTTAATAGGGTCTTTGAAGGATCTCTGGGCTACAATATTTATGAACTTTATCCCTGTTCCAAAACAGAAGCAGTTTTAAAGTTAAGTAACTACTTAGGTTTTGTGCCAAGGCAAATATTTTTTTACATTTTTTAATTTTCTGGCAAAAAAAAAGCACACAAAATACGCAAGAAAAAAACACCTTATAGTCACAATCTACAAGGCTATATTTTTTGGTCTTTTATTGTGAAAAATGAAGCTACGTCTTATTCAGCAAATATTTAATACTATTATATTGCTATATCAGCATATTATGATATCCAGTGAAAGTAAAAAAAAAATATTTAAAAGACCTTTTCATGATATTTTATTTTTCCTAATGTCTAAAAGTGATCCCAATTAAAACATAAAATTCTCCACAGGCATTTTAAGAATTGTCACCACAACATACTGTGTAAAACCAAAATGGATTTTCCGTTTTGTTTCCTGATTCATGATTTTAACATCATTAAGATGAATGAACTTAACTTGTTAATTCATTTTCCAGATTCAGGTATTTACAGTAGAATGGAAAATAATGTGCTGTCTGTATATATAGAAAAAAGAAAGGTCCTACAAGCTTCTCACATATTTAGGTACATTCAAAATGAATCAAGTTCACTACTTGTAATGTTGCCCCTACAGAGGTGATTTTTTTTAAATACCACAGGGTGGGGAGGAACTTGTTGGTTCATAGTATGTTCAAAAGAAGCACATTCAATAAAGTGTTTGGTCTTTGCTAACCGCTAACTCCAATGTAAACGTAAAATACATTACAAGGCTTTTTTGACACATTCAGTGCTACGTCTTTTAGAGCCAACAGACCTTAATGCCACAGTCATTTGCTAAATTGGTTATAAAGCAGATTAGAGTTAATATGTGCATTTAAACATGAGAAAATATTTTTTTTGCCATTGTATGAGTGGGTGTCCTGGAGGGTGGGGTGGGAGGGAATACTACTTTTATTGAATATCCACAGTATACATATTGCCAGCACTGTACACTGTAATTAGTGAGAACGCTTTAAGGACAGATACCCAAGCTTTATGTGTAGTATGAAGGTTGCTTGTGGATTTTTCAGATGTAAAGGGCTTGGTGTTTTAACTTTTGTTTAAATAAATAATTTTTGTTATTTGCACAACGGTGCTCTTATTATTAAATAAACATGATGTACACATTACTGAAAGTCCACCATTGAAAGCAGTGAACATTGTATTGTAGGTGTCTACAGTGTTTGAAGTTGCTTGGCCATTGAACAGTCAGTTGAGGACTGCAAAAATATCAGTCTGTGTGATAAACCCCATTGGAATAAGGTGCATTCAGTTTGTGAGTGACTTTTATCTATACTATCTGCAAAGTGTTTCCATATAGGAATACACCATTATGTCTCTCTCCCTTTTTATCATATGAAGCTGCCCTATCGTTTGTTCAATTAACTGTAGATAGTCCAGAAAGTAGAGTGTTTACTGATTTATTTGGTATGAATTTATTTTCACTGTAGAGACGAGACAGGTAACTGGTGTCCCCTATCATTAGAGTTTTTACATTTATTCTTTTAATGAAGTTGTATGAAGGTTGATGTGATTTGAAATGGTCCCTTTAAAACAATTAAAGGCTTAGAGATTCCTAGTTACAATCATGAATCCTATTGGTAATTAATTATGGAATACACCTCTCAAGGTTTGATAGGAAATAATAAGAAGGAAGGATGCAAATATCATAAGTATGGCCAGTGCAATCTACTTTCACATAATCACAGGAACTGTCCTCTGCTGTTGAAATAGGTAAATGCTTGCTCACAATAGAGCAGATGTCATATAATTGGGGACTATAAGGAGTAAAAAACAGAGGTTTGGGGGCCAATTTATTAAATGCTGGGCAGACATGATTTGCTGTATCGAATTATGTCCGCCCGACATTGCTAAATGCCGACAGTATACGCTGTCGGCATTTAACATTGAACAAGCATTTCTTGTAAAATGTTTGTGCAATGCCGCACCCGTCACATTCATGGCCAATCAGCCACTGGCAGGGAGTGTGAATCATCCCGATCTTACTTAAAAGGGGGTGGACAAGTTAAGGAGAAGCTTAACTTAGGTTTCAGGTGGACCTAAAACCTTGGGCAGACACAGCAGCTTCTGCTGCTTGTTAAATCCGGCCCTTGGACTTTATCCATGGAGCAATTCTTTTTAATTTGAAAAAATTGGCCTTTGGCTAACCCAAAACCTGTATGTTTGGCTTTCTATATAGGTCTGTGTTTATTTTATGTGACTGTATGTCTCCTATAAGTGAGACATCCAGATACAGGATGCTGCATTGATCAAAAATATAAGTACATTTCAAGTTGACTTGATTGTCATTAAGATAAAGAATACATTCTTGTGCTTGTTCTCGGGTGCCTGTCCAAATGAACAATAAATCATCAACATACCTCTTGTAGGCTTTTATATATTGTTTGAAGGGATTCTGCTGTCCAAAGACGTTGTACAGCTCTATATGGCACACATGAACTAAAGCCCTATAGCTGTGAAAAACTGTCAAATTCATTCAGATAAAAGGCGGCCTTCAAGGGCTTAGAAATTAGTATTTGAGCCTACCTAGGTTTAGCTTTCAACAAACAATACAAAGAGAACAAAGCAAACTTGATGAAAAAAGTTAATTGGAAAGTTGTTTAAAATTGCATCTTATCTGAATCATGAAAGTTTATTTTTGACTTTTAACTGTTTTTTTTTTCTTTTCTTTTTAAAAAAACAACAAAAACACAACAACAAAAAAACAGAAACTCAATTACTTTGAGGAATGCACCCTGGGAGTCAGTGAAGATCAAACATTTTTGATTGTAATTGTGCAATTTTGGTTTGTTTTGAACTTAGATCAGTTTATGAGCATCAGTGAATAAACATTAGGAAGGGACCTCTTCAATCTCCTGTAGATAATAAAAACAAGTATTTTAATGCAACTCCTTCAAAAGGATCAAAAATATATCCCTAGAAGATGTGTTTACTGGATCCATTTAGTATTTCATCAGACAAAGATATTCATCATCAATATGTCAGAGTCTAACAGAGACCTATAACAAAATAAATTGCATTTAATATATTTTCACTTAAGTGCATTAGAAAAATTATTTCTGTTTTTAGGGCTGCCCGGGTATATCTGATAGCATATTTGTAATGGCCTCTTCTAAAGCCTGTGTTATTTATAATTGCCTAGAACATGATTATAGATTTGCATTATTATAGTGCTATGATTTATCATTTAATGATACACAGGTCGGTCATCAGACTTTGCAGAGGTTTGGGGTTAATGGGGCATCTTTCCCAGGATTTATTGTCTCTATTCTCACTTCTGATTAAAGTGACATAAAAGTCAAAATTAAACTTTCATGGTTCAAATAGAGACATTTCTGTTTACTTTGTTTTTATCATATTTACTTTATTCTGTATGAATCCTTTGTTGAAAAGCATACCTAGATAGGCTCAGGAGCAGTAATGTGCTAGCTGCTGATTGGTGGCTATACATAATTGCCTCATTTCATTGGCTTACCTGTCTGATGTGCTCAGCTAGCTCCCAGTATTGCATTGTTGCTCTGGTCCGGACTTTAACCATTAATTTAAATAATTTGCAGTGGTTAAACACATAGATATGTACGAGCAATATTGCAATGATAAATAGCTCTAACTCATTAGAGCATTTTCTTTCTGTACTTGTATATTCCTTTAGAGGGACATTGTACTCTAGATTTTTCTTTACATAAATGTTTTGCAGATGATCCATTTATATAGCCCATCTGGGAGTGTTTTTGTAGCAATATATAGTTTTGCTAATCTTTTTCATAACATTGTGCTGATTTTCAGACTCCTGACAAAGCCCCAAAGTGTCAGATGTATACTGATGTCTAGAGGGTCCTGCTTGCTCCTGTTTCTATTATGTGGGGTGCAGGGTAGTTAATAAAATGTAAATTCTCCATTGTTCTCTCTAAGTATTGAGCTTTGGTTTACAAACAGATATGAGATGATGAAGCAAGTGTGTGTACACAAAGTGACAACATAATGAGATTTGATATTACCTGCAAACTCAACCCTATTCAGTAGGTTGTGGTTTAAAAGCACAAAAGCAGCTAATTCATATACAGGTGGTCCTCGGTTTACAACGGTTCAATTTGCACCGTTTCAGAATAACAACCTTTTTTTTCAGTCATGTGGTCATGTGACTGCTATTGAAAAGCATTGAGAAGCAGTGCATTGATTAACATAGCCACTAGGTGGAGCTGTCCGCTTGTGTTGCAGCAAAGATATGCAAGTCAAGCAAGCTGAAATTAATCAGTTTAACCAGACCTGAGCTATCGAGCAGCTTGCAAAGGAACAAGATCTTCATGTCTATAAATCAGTCCAGATTAGAATGCATAGAAAGAATTGGTTGCAGAAAAATGCAAGTAAAGTCTGTGTTGTGTGATTTTATTAGGTTTATAATGCTGTTTAGCAAATGTTTTTGTTCATTTAACTTAGTTTAATTATATATTCTGTGTTGTGTGATTATTTTATTAGTTTTATAATGCTGTTTAGCATTTAAAGTCTTCATTTCAAAGCTTTAAAAATAATGTATTAGGTGTTACTGATGCCAATTTTGAGAGGGGTCTGGAACCTAACTTCCTCACTTCCCAATGACTTACATTATAAACTGGGTTTCAATTTACAACGGTTCCGATTTACAACCATTCCTTCTGGAACATAACCACAGCGTAAACTGAGGGCTACCTGTACACAAATAAACATGCAATGCAATTTCTCATCCCCTTTATACTCTGCAGCTGGTATAAGTCATTGTTAATACATTATAGGGACACTAAACTCACATTTTTTTCATGATTCAGATAGATCAGCAATTTTAAGCAACTTTCTAATTTACTCCTATTATCATTTTTTCTTTGTTCTCTTGCTATCTTTATTTAAAAAGCAGGAATGTAAAGCTTAGGAGCCAACCCATTTTAGGTTCAGCACCCTGGATAGTGCTTGCTTATTGGTGGCTATATTTAGCCACCAATAAGCAAGCATAACCCAGGTTCTGAACCAAAAATGGGCCGGCTACTAACCTTTACATTCCTGTTTTTTTAAATAAAGATAGAAAGAGAACAAAGAAAAATTGATAAGAGGAGTAAATTAGAAAGTTGCTTAAAACTGCTGCTCTATCTAAATCATGAAAAAAAAATTGGGTTTAGTATCCATTTAAGGGAAAAACAATTTTACAGTATACTGTCCCTTTAATGAATTAGAGCATGTGATTTTCCTGCTATAACGGCCCTTTAAATTGAAGGATGCATATTGTGTTGCATTTCTTATTGAATAAGTACTAAAATACATGGACGTTAGGAAGCATTTTACCCAAATTTAAGCAAATTTGCTTGAAAATATGCTGCATATATTGTTGAATCTCTCTGAGGGACAGCAACTCAAGGTTCAGTGTAATCAAAATGTTTGTTCTAATAGAAATAGTTTGTTAAAAAAATACATTAACAATGTTGTAAACAAATCAATATAGCTGTAAATACAGAATTTATAGGGTGAAATGTGGTTCAGAAGTGTGAGATTTGAAAGAAAATGTTTGCGTCCAAGCCAAATTGCTTGTGATGAAGTAGTGTACGTTTTCCCACAAGACGGTCTGCTAAAGCTGTTGCAAGAGAGGTATTATATAGCTGTAATATGTCTGACTTCTGTTGTTTGGAAAGCGTTGCACTGCGCATCTGTCAATCCGATCTATCCTGTTTGTGCGAGTCTGTGGTACATCACTGACAACTCACGTACGCACAGCTTCTTCTGTGAACTTCAAAAATCTGCAAATGAAATTCGGATGTGAGTCTTGAAGAGTTTTTGCAGTTGTTATTATAGGTCTGAATATTACTTTAAAAATATTTAAAATTCTAAATAATTGAACTATTCTCTCTGGAAGTGGATTAGATTAAAACAAATTTGATTTTCTGTGTACTCTAGTGATATTATTTAATAGTGCCCCAGTAAAGTCTTAAGGATACTTGGGGCTTTTTTAGAGAATACTAATTTCTTCAGCCCCTTGTAGTCCCATCTTAAAAATATGTCACCCACAATCTAACCTATGATGCAACCAAAAATGGTTTCTTGTGACTATAAATGAAATATTTTCTTTATAGTTTGCAAGGCTTATCCTTCTTTGTGTAATACATCTTGTCATACAATATTCCTATTTGCCCAATAAACTCTCAGCATGTATGTAAGGTACTTAAATTAGTATTGCAGGTATCTTAACCATTACAGAAAGAATTGTATTTTGCTTTCATCCAAAATAACTGATCTAAATTATAGCAAACCTATATACCAAATGATAACATATGAGGTCAAAAGTTCAGTTTGATAAATTATTTATATTATCTTACATTCCAATCTCAATGCTAATTCACCTTTCATTCTCACAAAAGAGTATGTAACAGCACCCCTTAGTATAAAAGTAAAAAAATCGTTTTTTAGAGGACCATAAAAATCCCGACAGCAGGAATAGCGGCATTTTGGACCCACATGGCCCTTAATCATGCATGATTGAGGGCCGTGTATGATGTTGCCACCGTTTCTGGAAACAAATACCGGTCATGCTCATTAGCAGAAATGTGCATAATTAATTATACAGTATAAACCAAGAACTAAAGTAGCAAGGGCTGATTTTAAATGATTATTTGTTGTTTATAATTATATCCTAACACACTTAGAAGACATTTTCACATGATAGTGTCTTTATTTCTTTATTTAATATTTCTTTTTAACCTTGACCTGAAGCTTAAAAATACCAACCATTTTGGTGAAATACCCACTGGGTGGAAACACTAGCCATGTAGGTCCGAAATATCGCTAATCCTGTTGTCTTGGGATTTTTTATGGTTCCCTAATAAAGATTGTTTCACCTATACTATGTGGTGCTGTCACATACTCTTTTGTGGGATTGCTTTAAGTTTTGGAGTTTGCAGATACTCCTAAGTGGCTTGCACACAGAGAAGAAAAGTAAGAGGTACCAGACTCTATTCTTGTTTCTATCAACTCCCATTCTCACCAGAAATCAGTAAGAATTTACATAAGTCTCTCAACCTCTCTGCTACACAGATGGGTTGAAGCAGTGTAGAATTAGCACTGCGGAATCTGTTGGCGCTCTACAAATACCTGATAATAATAATAATAATAATAATAATAATAATAATAATAATATTGATAGAAGGGTCTATTCCAAACTAATAGAGACAACATGTGAATTGCTCTGCACAGATGTTTGCAGAGTTATCTAATTTAAGGCCTTTCTAGTCCATAAGAAAATTAAGTTCTCACAAGGTTTTCTGTTTTTTTTCTTTTCACCATAATAATTGGGTCCAACTTTATATGGTTGATTTCTGCGGAGTAATATTTTCATTTCAGTCTCATGATTTTTGCGCTATTATTTGCGTAATTTGCAATAAGCAATATTGCAACCGTGCTAACTTGTGCGCATAGTATAAGTTGAAACTAAATGGGCTAATGCGAATGAAGACCTCGCCTAAAGGCTAAGGGGATAATTTATCAAAGTCTGGTGGACATGATACGCTGTAGCATATCATGTCTGCCAGACATCGCTGAATGCCGACAGCGCTAGTGGACTGCTTGTGCAATGCCGCCCCCTGCAGATTCGCGGCCAATCGGCCCCTAGCAGGGGGTGTCAATCAACCCGATTGTATAGGAGGATTGATGTTCGCAGCCTCAGACGCAGCGTACCAGTTAAGGAGCAGCGGTCTTAAGACTGCTGCTTCATAACTGCTGATTCCGGGGAGCCTGAAGGCTTGCGCGGAAACAGGAGCATCAGGAGCCATTAGGCCCTTGATAAATCGGCCCCATAGTGTTAGAAACAAAATGCACCAAACACAACATAAATACATCCAAATACACTAATACATTCATATATACACTATCTGATAAAAAAATATTCACATAAATATTAATAAAACCTATATAAGGGTTAAAAGGTTTATGGTATATGACAAGGTATTTGATTGTATACATATATGTCTAAATATGTGTATGGGTGTGTATATATATATATATGTGTGTGTGTACTTATGTATTAATATATATGTATATTTATACATATATACACATATAAACACATACAGTATATACACATATATATACACTTCTGAGCCCTTTCCACTCAAGTCCCTTAAAACATGAAAAATAATTTTTATTCAATTGTAATATTTTAAAATGTGTTTTAAAGTGCATGTACTGTAAACATTTTGAATTTGATACTCTTACGATACTCTTTTACAGCTCTTTTTGCCAGCTCTTCAAACATCTGGGGTAATCCCCACACAGATCGGATCAACCCCGAAGTTTGACAGACTGTTATTTGACAGAAGTTATCTGTTTTTGCTTCTAAGATACGGAATTCTGCTACGGGCTAAAACACGCCCCTCCTCAAATGTCACACATGACGTCACACTCATACAGGCCGTAGCTATACTACGCTCCTGTAACATACAAATACTAAACAGCTATTGTGAAATTTCCGTTATACTTCTATATAGAAAAAACATGTATATATCTGCAGTTGAGATCCAAGAAATACTAATTCCTACTAGTATTAATAGTTCTACAGATCACTCTTAACCTATTTATTGGCCCAAGAAGAATGGATCCAGCAGAATATTGTGTTCAATCTCTCACAGAGAGTAGACCAGTTCTCACAAGGTCTAAGAGAGCTACAAATTTAAAACGATAGTCTCAGAGGAGTAATTAAAGACAACACTCCAGAATCGCAAGTTAATTTACCTGACAAGTTCTCAGGAGACTGAGCATGTTTTAGGCAATTTAAAAATGCTTGCAACTTGCTTTTCCACATTAGACCGAAAACATACAATACAGAAAGAATTAAGGTTCTGACAGTCATTTCATTCCCGAGAGGAGAGCCCAGGGTATGGGCAGATCATTTTTTGAGAATGAGGATTCTATATTAGGCTCACTTTCTGAATTCTTTACAGAGATGAGTACCTTATATGAAGATACCAAGAAACAGCTCTCTGCAGAAGCTAAAATTAGGTCTTTGAGACAAGGTAGACAATCAATTGAAGAATACCTAACAGAATTTAAATTGTACATAATATATTCCGAATGGAGCAATATTGCTTTAAGAAACCAGTATAGGCTAGGTTTGTCTGATTCACTCAAGGATGAACTGGCCCGTATTGAACTTCCTAAGACCCTAGAAGGTTTAATCAACCTAACCATCCAAATAGACAGGAGGCTCAGAGAAAGACGATCTGAGTGTCAACATTCTGAACCCTCATACAAGTACTACTCTCTTCCTTCCTCTACATCATCTACAAAAGATACTTCTGTTTCCATGGAATTGGGATTTGTGAAATGTCCCCTACAACCTGAAGAAAGGTCACGTAGAAGGCAGAAGAATCTCTGTATGTACTGCGCCTTACCAGCCCACACTGTTAAGGATTGCCCACTTCTGCAGCCTCAAAAGAAGAGTAAGTCTAACACCTTTTTGGATTGTTTCACAACTAAGGTAACTAATGTAGCTTACTGTACTATTTCTCTCTCTCTACAGTGGGATCATCACCTACTTCACATTGAAGCCATTGTTGATTCTGGTGCTTACTCCAATTTCATTGATGCTGTACTAGTAAATAGAAATAAAATTCCACTGGTTTTGAAACCAACCCCTGTGTCTATCAGAGTTATTGATGGATCTTACATCAATACTGGGCCTATCACACAACAAACAGTTCCACTTAAGGTTAAAACTCTTTCTGGGCATATAGAATACATTTCCTTTGATGTCATTCCCTCACCTTTATTTTCAGTTGTTTTAGGTATACTCTGGCTTCAACTACACCAACCAATGGGATCGCCTGAATCTAGACTTTACATCTCCCTATTGTCAACATTCTCCCTACCAGAGGAGTATCAAGATTTTGTAGATGTTTTTAGTAAAAAGGAAGCGGACACCTTGCCACCACACCGCATCTATGATTGTCCGATAGAATTATTACCTGGCTCCTCCATTCCCTATGGACACATCTACCCGCTCTCCCAACCAGAATTAGAGCATTTGAAGATGTATATCGATGAAAATCTCAAGAAGGGGTTCATTAGACCATTGACATCTCCTGCTGGAGCTGGCATCTTGTTTGTGAAGAAAAAGGATAACTCTCTGAGGCCTATTATTGATTATCGCGAGCTAAATAAAAGAACAGTAAAAAACAGATATCCCCTACCTCTGATTCCGGAACTGGTCGAACACCTTAGTCAAGCAAAAATCTACACTAGACTTGACCTTAGGGGAGCCTATGGGGGGTAGTTATCAAGCCGTCTACTTTTCTGGCTTCGCCGGCCCAATACGCCCGCCTAAGCTCGCCTCACATCGCCGCCGCGGACCTGAAAAAATACGCCTAAGTTATCAAATAAAGCTGTCAAAAAGCCGCGGGGCGATGAGCAGCGGACTGTGAGAGTTATCAATCATCCGATCTCGCTGCTCTTCGGCTTTTTCCCAGCTTTATTGCTAGCCTGTCACTAAGCACTCACACTAAACTACACTGCTCTAACCCCTATACCGGCGCCCCCGGAGCCCCCCGCAACTAAATAAAGTTACTAACCCCTAAACTGCCGCTCCTAGACCCCGCCTCAACTCTTATAAATGTATTAACCCCTAAACCGCCGCTCCTAGACCCCGCCGCAACTCTTATAAATGTATTAACCCCTAAACCGCCGCTCCTAGACCCTGCCGCAACTCTTATAAATGTATTAACCCCTAAACCGCCGCTCCCGGACACCGCTGCCACCTACAGTATACCTAGTAACCCCTATCCTGCCCCACCTACAACGTCGCCCTCTATTATAAAGTTATTAACCCCTATCCTGCTGATCCCGCACCTCTCCGCAACTAAATAAATAGTTTAACCCCTAAACCGCCGCTCCCTGAACCCGCTGCAACCTATATTAAACCTATTACCCCTATCCTGCCCCCCCTACACCGTCGTCACCTATAATAAATTTATTAACCCCTAATCTGCCTCCCCTACACCGTCGCCCCCTATAATAAATTTATTAACCCCTATCCTACCCCCCACTACGCCGCCGCCACTGTAATAAAATTATTAACCCCTAAACCTAAGTCTAACCCTAACGCCCCCCTAACTTAAATATTAATTAAATAAATCTAAATAATATTTATCTTATTAACTAAATGAATCCTATTTAAAACTAAATACTTACCTATAAAATAAACCCTAATATAGCTACAATATAAATAATAATTATATTCTAGCTATCTTAGGATTTATTTTTATTTTACAGGTACCTTTCAATTTATTTTAACTAGGTACAATAGCTATTAAATAGTTATTAACTATTTAATAGCTTACCTAGCTAAAATAAACTGAAATTTACCTGTAAAATAAATCCTAACCTAAGTTACAATTACACCTAACACTACACTATACTTTAATAAATTATTCCTATTTAAAAATAAATACTTACCTGTAAAATAAACCCTAAGATAGCTACAATATAATTAATAATTATATTGTAGCTATCTTAGGATTTATATTTATTTTACAGGTAACTTTGTATTTATTTTAGCTAGTTAGAATAGTTATTAAATCCATCAGCCAATCAGATTTTTCCTACCTTAATTCCGATTGGCTGATAGAATCCTATCAGCCAATCGGAATTGAGGGGACGCCATCTTGGATGACGTCCCTTAAAGGAGCCTTCATTCGTCGTAGTCCGTCGGTGAAGAAGGAGGTTCCGCGTCGGCGGGAGGAAGATTCAAGACCCGGCTTGGAAGATGACATCGCCCGGATAGAAGACCTCTTCAGCGCCTCTTTGAAGATGACATCGGCCGGATCGAAGACTTTTCTTCAGCGCCGCCTGGATGATGACTTCATCGGATGGAAGATTTCTTCAGCGCCGCTTGGAGGATTAACTTCTTCCGCTCCAGATGTCCACTTCGGTTCCATCGCTGCTCGGCTGAGTGAAGACAAGGTAGGATGATCTTCAGGGGCTTAGTGTTAGGTTTTTGTAAGGGGGGTTTGGGTTAGATTAGGGGTATGTGGGTGGTGGGTTTTAATGTTGGGGGGGTTGTATTTTTCTTTTACAGGCAAAAGAGCTGTTTTCTTTGGGGCATGCCCCCGCAAATGGCCCTTTTAAGGGCTGGTAAGGTAAAAGAGCTTTGAACTTTATTTAATTTAGAATAGGGTAGGGCATTTTTTATTTTGGGGGGGTTTGTTATTTTATTAGGGGGCTTAGATTAGGTGTAAGTAGCTTAAAATTGTTGTAATATTTTTAACATGTTTGTAACTTATTTTTTTATTTTTTGTAACTTAGCTTTTTTTATTTTTTGTACTTTAGTTAGTTTATGTAATTGTATTTAATTGTAGTTATTTGTAGGTAGTTTATTTAATTAATTTAATGATAGTGTAGTATTAGGTTTAATTGTAACTTAGGTTAGGATTTATTTTACAGGTAATTTTGTATTTCGTTTAGCTAGGTAGTTATTAAATAGTTAATAACTATTTAATAACTATTCTAACTAGCTAAAATACATACAAAGTTACCTGTAAAATAAATATAAATCCTAAGATAGCTACAATATAATTATTAATTATATTGTAGCTATCTTAGGGTTTATTTTACAGGTAAGTATTTATTTTTAAATAGGAATAATTTATTAAAGTATAGTGTAGTGTTAGGTGTAATTGTAACTTAGGTTAGTTTTTATTTTACAGGTAAATTTCAGTTTATTTTAGCTAGGTAAGCTATTAAATAGTTAATAACTATTTAATAGCTATTGTACCTAGTTAAAATAAATTGAAAGGTACCTGTAAAATAAAAATAAATCCTAAGATAGCTAGAATATAATTATTATTTATATTGTAGCTATATTAGGGTTTATTTTAAAGGTAAGTATTTAGTTTTAAATAGGATTCATTTAGTTAATAAGAGTTAATATATTTAGATTTATTTAATTAATATTTAAGTTAGGGGGGCGTTAGGGTTAGGGTTAGACTTAGGTTTAGGGGTTAATAATGTTATTACAGTGGAGGCGGCGTAGTGGGGGGGCAGGATAGGGGTTAATAAATTTATTATAGGTGGCGACGGTGTAGGGGGGGCAGATTAGGGGTTATTACATTTATTATAGGTGGCGACGGTGTAGGGGGGGCAGGATAGGGGTTAATACATTTAATATAGGTTGCGGCGGGTTCAGGGAGCGGCGGTTTAGGGGTTAATACATTTATTATAGTTGCGGTGGGCTCCGGGAGCGGCGGTTTAGGGGTTAATATGTATAGAGTAGCTTGCTGTGGGCTCCGGGAGCGGCGGTTTAGGGGGTAATAACTTTATTTAGTTGCGGCGGTGTAGGGGGGGACAGATTAGTGGTGTTTAGACTCGGGGTACATGTTAGGGTGTTAGGTGTAGACAGCTCCCATAGAAATCAATGGGATGTCTGTCAGCAGCGAACTTGTACTTTCGCTATGGTCAGACTCCCATTGATTCCTATGGGATCCGCCGCCTCCAGGGTGGCGGATTGAAAACCAGGTACGCTGGGCCGTAAAAGTGCCGAGCGTACCTGCTAGTTTTTTGATAACTAGCAAAAGTAGTGAGAATGTGCCGCACTTGTGTGCGGAACATCTGGAGTGACGTAAGAATCGATCTGTGTCGGACTGAGTCCGGCGGATCGAAGTTTACGTCACAAAATTCTACTTTTGCCGGTCTCGAGCCTTTGATAACTAAGGCGTATCAGCCTCGCCACAAATACGCTGCGGAATTCCAGCGTATTTGAGGTTGACGGCTTGATAACTAGGCCCCTATAACTTAATCAGAATCAGAGAAGGGGACAAATGGCTTACAGCCTTCAGAACTCGATATGGACTGTACAAGTATACTGTGATACAGTATACTTTAAGAGACTTTCCAATTTACTTATATTATCAAATTGTGTAACTTAAATCTTTTTATATGCACATTTACTGAGGCACCAGCTACTACTGAGCATGTGCAAGGGTTCACAGTGTATACATATACTAGTCTGTGATTGGCTGATGACTGTCACATAGTATAGGGGGCTGACAAATTGAAATACATTGTGAAATTTGTCAGTAAAAAAAATCTACTGCTCATTTAAAATTCATAGTAAGTGCTATTGCATTGTCTTTTAATAATGTAATCGTTGACTGAGTAATTCTACCGTATTTAATGGTCCTTTAACTGTTGGTATATATTTTGAGAGTATTATGTACATAAATGTATGTGATAAGTATTTGGATATGGAAGAGAACTAAAATATGACCCATCAAAAGAAGTAAATAGTTCTAGGATGCATAGTACAAAATATTGCTGTTCATAATAATTTAGGACCTAGCTTTACATATGAAGTAATTTTATTCTGAAAAATGTAACTCAACGTGTATTAGAAAAAAGCAGGCAGATTTTTTCATTAATAACACATTTTACTTCATGTTTCTTTACAGCCCAAATGTAGTGAGATTGCAAGTTTCCACAGACGTCCATTTTTCTTTTTTTTTTTTTTATGATGGCTGCCACTAGGTGGTCCAACCAATCAGATGTCGTCCCTGATGAAGCTGTAATGTTAAGATAGGTTGCACGTGAGCACTCTCAGTTTTAAGTGTATATTGTTGAAAAACATCTAATCAAATTAACACTGCACGTAAAATTTGACATTTATGTTACTTTAATAGATCTTTATAGAACCTACTGCGTTTACTAAAGTGTATCGCTTTGCATTTTTTCTTTAAACATTGAAATAAAATATGACATGCAGGAAAAGTCTTAGATATCTGTACAATATATATTGATGCCCCGAGATGTTAGTAAATTTCCTGTTTGTCTTATACAAGACTGAAGGTTTGCATGCTATCTAAACCAATTGAACATAATTCCCATTTAGGCAGGTTCAAATTAGTTTTGCAATTCCTCATATGGAATAGATTTACTTAAAGGATAAATGTATTTGATTTCTAGCAGGATGATTCTAGCGCAGTTAAACACATGAAGGCTATGCAGACAGTTTAGATAACAATTAAAGTTTCTTTATGAACAGATTTGCTTCCAGAAACCTATTCTGAGGACTTCATGAAATAACCATGATACCTAAATCCCAAAGCTGTAAAACAATACAATATGACATTCTTTAGCAATAACAAATCCATTATTGATGGCGTTCTTATTTCGTATTGGTTGCGTATTGTTTCACTTCTGTGTTAATCTTTGAAAATTCTGAGAAAACTCCTGCTAAGCTAATGAGTTATTATTATTATCGGTTATTTGTAGAGCGCCAACAGATTCCACAGCGAGTTGAGAAATATATGTAATGTACTGGCAAAAGAGGTTCCTTATAGTTTGTGTGGACTTTGTAGTTTTTGTAACAAAAAATACTTACCTAGATTACGAGTGGTGCCTTAAACTCCATACCGCACAAAAGCCAAGGGCTGAGTTTATGTGCTTGTGCATGCTTTCCCCCATAGACATCAATGGGGAGAAAGTGTTAGAAAAAAACTAACACCTGTGATCGCGAAATGGCAAATTGCTGTAATGCAACCCCATTTATGTCTATTGGTAAAAGAAAATTAAGTTTAAACTTAACACCCTAACGTAAACCCCTAGTCTAAACACCCCTAATCCGCCGCCCCCGGCATCCCCAACACTAATAAAAGTTATTAACCCCTAGTCCGCCGCTCCCCGACATTGCTGACAATAATAAAAGTTAATACAACAATAATATGAAAATGGTACTGGCACTAGGACCCAGTGACCCTAGAAAAAAGACTGAGCTAAACGTAACAGTCCGGTGATACCCCTAAAAAATGGATTAAACAATATAAGTAAAGAATAAAGGTTTAGGGTTTAATGAGCACTCTTTCCTAGTCTAAGTAGTAAGGAATTAAAAAATAACTAATAATTAAATGTAAAAATGAGGAAACAACCTCTATATAATATATTAAACTTCAGTGTACGGCGGTGATTGTATGAAGAGGACGCTCTGCGCAGGATGTCATCGCCGGTCCTGAATCGCTCCGCTGCGCACCGCCGGTATAAAGACAGAAGACGCCCCTGTGATGGATAAAGATGTCGCCGCCTGGATAAAGACTTCTCCCTGCCTGGATGCAGATGGATGTCTGGACTTCAGGAACCATGAGTAGATATTCTGGGGTAAGTGTTAGGTTTATTTTATTTTTTTAAGATTAGGGCTTTGGGCTTGTAAAAGAGCTGATGCCCATACAAATGCCCCTTTATGGGCAATGGGTAGCTTAGGTTTTTTAGACTTAGGTTTTTAATTTTGGGGAGTTGGTTGGGTGGGGGGGGGGTTTACTGTTGTGGGGGGGGGGTTGTATTTTTTTAAAGATAAAAGAGCTGTTTAACTTAGGGCAATGCCATACAAAAGGCCCTTTTAAGGTCTATTGGTAGTTTATTGTAGGTTAGGGGGTGTTTTTATTTTGGGAGGGCTTTTTTATTTTTATAGGGCTATTAGATTAGGTGTAATTGTTTTTATTTTTTATAATTTCGTTTACTATTTTTTGTAATCTTAGAGTTTTTTATTTTTGATAATTAAGTGTTTATTATTTTTTGTAAGTTAGATTTTTTGATTTTTATCGTAGTGTTAGTTTTTTTAAATGTGTTGTTTAGGTTTTTTTAATTGGTAGTTTTTTTATTTTATTAGAATAGTAATGTTAGGTTAATTTATAGTTTAATGTTATTTTTTTTTTTATTTCACAGGTAAGTTTTTATTTATTTTAAGATAGTTATATTGTAACTTTTAATTTAAAGTTGGGGTTGTTAGGTTTAGGGGTTAATAGTTTAATTTAGTATTTTACGATGTGGGGGTTCGGCGGTTTAGGGGCTAATAGGTTTATTAATTAGTTGCAATGTGGGGGGCCGGCGGTTAAGGGGTTAATAGGTTTATTTAGTGTATGCAATGTCGGGGAGCGGCGGATTAGGAGTTAATCACTTTATTTAGTTGTCGGCGATGTCGGGGAGCAGCGGATTAGGAGTTAATCACTTTATTTAGGTGTTGGCGATGTCAGGGAGCGGCAGATTAGGGGTTAATCATTTTATTTAGTGTCGGGGAGCGGCAGATTAGTGGTTACTAGATTTATTTAGTGTTGGCGAGGCGGGAGGGTGGTGGTTTAGGGGTGTTAGTGTACTTTGTAACATTTTAGTTATGAGTTTTGTAAAACATTTTTGTTTTGCAAAATCTATAACTACTGGTCTCAGATGGCGGAATGGCTTGTGTCGGTATAGGGTGTAACGCAAGCATTTTAGCCGGACCACACAACTTGTAATACAGAGCTATGGAAAATCCCGCACTCAAACGTCATTTTTTTGAGTGCGGAATGGGCATTGCGTTAAGGCTAAAATGCTTGCGTTACAGCCTATAACGCTGTGACTCGTAATATGCGTTACCGGCCATTCCAGCATAATGGCCAATTCTTTAGCAATAATATCCTTACCACACCATAACGCAAAACTCATACTCTAGGCCAAAATTTTTAAAAAGCAAATTTAGTTTGTTAGTTACAGAATAAGCTGTACTTTTATTTAAATTATAATACTTTTATACACACTGCATTTTAAGTTCCCCATGTAACATAATGACTTTCAATTGTAAAAGTATTCCGCTCTGTTTTTGGGTTTTTTTCCAATTTTTTTGAAAATTTCCATTTATCCAGAAAAAAAAATGTTTTTTTTCCATGACTTCAAAGTTTCTGGAAATGTTTAATGACTCTTGAGTCTGCAGCTGACAAGGGCAGCCACAGTCATATTGTTAACATAAAGTGCACTATTTTGCAGTTTTTATCACAGGGTTAGCCTTGAGGTATCTACAGCGTGTTTTGTTTAGTTCTGAAAATTTAGTAAAGGCAACATTTTCAGTGCTAAATTCCATAAAATTGTGGCAAAATGATAATAGACATAAAGTACAAGCTTGGTTTACTATGCATAACTAAGCCTTATATTAAAATATCAAGACACGTATTGTCCCTTTAAAGGAAAAATATATATGAAATATAAATTGAACTACAAAAGATAAAATGCCATTTTATAAAAAAAATAAAAAAAGTTTTGTTATATTTTGCTAAAAAAATTTGCTTTTGTTAAAGGGACAGTATACACCAATTTTCATTTAACTGCATGTAATAGACACTAATATAAAGAATAATATGCACAGATAAAGATATAAAAATCCAGTATAAAACCATTTAACAACTTACTTAGAAGCTCCCAGTTTAGCTCTGTTGAAAAGGTTAGCTGGAACCCCCACTGAAAGTGGTTCTATAGCAAAAAAAGCAGACACTCCCCACGCCCCCATTGAAAAGAACTTTACACAAACAGGAGCCAGCTGGAGGATGTATACAGCAGTATTTTCCTAAAACTTTGGGGCTTGGATAGGAGTCTGAAAATCAGAGCAATGTTATTTAAAAATAAACAAAACTATAAATAAAAAAAAAAGAAAAGCTGTATAAGTTATATAAATGGATCCTCTACAAAACATTTATGCAAAGAAAAATCTAGTGTATAATGTCCCTTTAACTCGTCCTTGCACAATCCGTTTGTCTCTATGGGACTTTGCATTACGCAGATATTTAGAGGCACCTTCTATGAGCTGTACATTCTGTATACAGTCTGTATGATTAGAATATAAGTCACATAAACAGAACCTCAGTGTTCTTTATCTCACAGTATGGTTCATTCACTGACAAATATACAGTATTTGTGTCATTTAGGAATATCCTTAATTAGCTTTAAAATTTGAAGCAAATTGGATGAATGTTATGATAATGAGGAAAAGAAGATATAAAAAATCCCACAGTTAAAAAACATAATTTATACTTACCTGATAAATTATTTTCTTTCCTGGCATAGAGAGTCTATGAATCCATTCAATTACTAGTGGGAATTCAACTCCTGGCCACCAGGTGGAGGCAAAGAACACCCCAGCAAAGCTTCAAGTATCCTCCCACTACCAACAATCCCCAGTTATTCAGCCGAGGAATTATGGAAAGAGAAGAAAACACAAAGGGTATAGAGGTGCCTGAGGTTTAGAAAAATGACAAAAAGCCGTCTTAAAAATAAGGGCGGGTCATGGACTCTCCATGCCAGGAAAGAAAATAATTTATCAGGTAAGTATAATTTATGTTTTCTTTCCAATGGCATGGATAGTCCACGAATCCATTCAATTACTAGTGGGAACCAATACCAAAGCTAGAGTACACAGAATGGAGGGTAGGGATACACAAGACAGGCGAACCTAAACAGAAGGCGCCAACGCTTAAAGATCTTTCCTCCCAAAAGAAGCCTTAGCTGAGGCAAAAACATTAAATTTAGGAAAAGTATGCAATAATGACCAAGTGGCCACCTTGCAAATCTGTTCCATAGAAGCATAATTTTTAAAAGGTGCAAGAGGAAGTGACAGCACTAGTGGAGTAAGCCGTAATATTCTCTGGAGGCTGCTGTCCAGCTGTCTCATAAGCCAATCGAATAACACTTCTCAACCAGAAGGAGAGAGTAGAAAAAGTGGCATTCTGACCACTCCGTTTACCTGAAAAGACAACAAAAAGAGCAGAAGTAGCGTGTAAATAGAACCTTAAAGCTTGCACAACATCCAGATTGTGCAATAACCGCTCCATCTTAGAGGAAGGATTAGGACAAAATGAAGGAACAGCAATTTCTTGGTTAATATTGCATTCCCAAACCACCTTAGGTAGAAATCCTAATTTAGTACGAAGAACCGCCTTATCCGCATGAAGAATAAGATAAGGAGAATCACACTGTAGAGCCGAAAGCTCCGGAACTTTACGGTAGAGGAAATTGCCAGCAGAAACAAGACCTTCCAGGACATTAACTTGATATCAACAGAATGCATAGGCTCAAATGGAGCCTGCTGCAGAACTTTAAGAACCAGATTAAGACTCCAAGGAGGAGCAATTGACCTAAACACAGGCCTGATTCTAACCAAAGCCTGGACAAAAGATTAAACATCTGGCAAAATTGCCAGATGCTTCTGCAGAAGAATCAACAGAGCCGAAATCTGACCCTTTAGGGTACTGACTGATAAACCCTTCTCCAGGCCTTCCTGAAGAAAGGACAGAATACGTGGAATTCTCACCTGACTCCAAGAAAAAGCCCCTAGATCCGCACCAATGAAGGCATTTACGCCATACGTTATAATAAATCTTGTGAGTAACAGGTTTACGAGCCTGAATCATAGTCTCAATAACCTTCACAGAAAAACCTTGTCTGGACAAGACTAAGCATTCAATCTCCAAGCAGTCAGCTTCAGAGAGACTAAGGGGCATATCTATCAAGCTCCATATGGGTTGATTGGCCGCGAATCTGCAGGGGGCGGCGTTGCACCAGCAGTTCACAAGAGCTGCTGGTGCAATGCTGAATGCGGAGTGCGTATTGCTCTCCGCATTCAGTAGGGTCTGTTGGACATGATCCGCAATGTTGGATCGTGTCAGACAGGCCTTTCATAAATAGGCCTCTAAGTTCAGATGGAGGAAGGGACCCTGAAGTAGAAGATCCTTCCTTAGAGGCAATTTCCACAGGGGAAATGACATCCTCATTAGGTCCGCAAACCAAGTTAGCTATTAGATCCACCGAAGCCTGCTTCTGAATGATACAAGCTATCAACCGAAGAAGGACGGCAACCGGAGGAAACAGATAAATTAGACCGAAATCCCATAGCACTGCCAGGGCATCTACCAGAGCTGCTTGAGCATCTCTTGATCTTGCTCTGTATCTTGGAAGCTTGGCTTTTAGATGAGATGCCATCAGATCCAGCTCCGGAACTCCCCACTTGAGGGTTAACATCGAGAAAACTTCCGGATGGAGAGCCCATTCCCCTGGATGAAATGTCTGCCTGCTCAGATATTCCGCTTCCCAGTTGTCCACGCCTGGGATATGAATGTCAGAGAGATGACAATTGTTAGACTCTGCCCACTGAAGAATGTGAGTCACCTCCTTCATAGCTAACAAGCTCAGAGTTCCTCCTTGGAGGTTGATATATGCCACCAAGGTGATGTTGTCTGATTGAAATCTGATAAACCGGACTAAAGTCAGTTGAGGCCAAGCTGATAGAGCATTGAGAATTTCTCTCAATTCTAGGATATTTATAGGGAGGGCAGACTGCTCCTAAGTCCAAAGTCCCTGAGCTCTTAAAGACCCCCAAACTGCTCCCCAGCCTAACAGGCTGGCATCCGTGGTCACCATCTCCCAAGAAGGTCTCAGGAAACAAGTGCTCTGAGACAAATGGTCCTGGGAGATCCACCAAGACAGAGACATCCTTGTCTGAGAGTCTAAAACTATCCTCTGAGAGAAATCTGAGTGGTCTCCGTTCCATTGATTGAGCATACATATCTGTAGAGGTCTCAGATGGAAGCAAGCAAATGGAATAATGTCCATGGATGCCACAATGAGACCAATTACTTCCATGAATACAGCCACTGATGGACGAATAGAGGACTGAAGAGAACGACAGGCCTCCAGAAGCTTGAATTTTCTGACCTCCATCAAAAGAATCTTCATAGATACTGAGACTATAATTGTCCCCAGAAAACATACCCTGGTACTTGGCACCAAGGAGCTTTCCCCTAGATTCACCTTCCACCCGTGAGAGCGGAGAATAACTAACAGAGAATCTGTATGGGATCTTGCTAACTAAAAAGATGGCGCCTGGACCAAGATATCGTCCAGGTAAGGAGCCACTGCAATCCCTAGGGATCTGGTTACAACCAAAAGAGCCCCTAGAACCTTTGTAAAGATTCAAGGAGCAGTGGCGAGGCTGACAGGCCGCTAGCAGGTGGTGTCAATTAACTTGATCGTATTCGATTGGGTTGATTTCTGTCCGCCTCCTCAGAGCAGGGGGACAAGTTATGGAGCAGCGGTCTTTAGACCGCTGCTTCATAACTTCTGTGTCCGGTGAGCCTGAAGGCTCGCACAGATACAGGGGCATCTAACTCCATACAGAGCTTGATAAATCTGCCCCTTTAAGTCTAGAATGGGTCAAAAAGTTACCTCTTTTTTGGGAACTACAAAACAATTTGAATAAAATCCCTAACCCTGTTCTGCTAGAGGAATGGGGATAATCACTCCAAGAGAGGACAAATCCCTTATGCAGTTTAAGTAGGCCTCTCTCTTTACCTGGTTTACAGATAATCTTGATAATAGGAATCTGTCCCTGGGGGGACAAGACTTGAATCCTATCCTGTATCCCTGGGAGACTACATACACTGCCCAAAGATCTGGAACGTCGCAAATCCAAGCCTGCTGAAAAAAAGAAAGCCTGCCCCTTACCTGACCCAGAACTGGATTGGGGACGGCCCCATCTTGATGACTTAGCCTCAGCGGAAAGCTTTCTGGATTGCTTACCCTTGTTCCAGGGCTGGCTAGCTCTCCATGAAGTCTTGGCTTGATCAGATATAGAAGACAAGGAAGATTTCTGTCCCTTGAAGTTACAAAAGGAATGAAAATTAGAAGTCTGACGACCCTTGGGTCTATTCTTGTTTTCTTCTTATCCTATGGTAAAAAAACTCCCTTTCCACCAGTAACCATGGAAATGATCTCTGCTAAACCAGGACCAAATAAAGTCTTACCCTTAAAACGTAGAGACAGAAGCTTGGATTTAGAAGTCACATCCGCAGACCAAGACTTTAACCAAAGGGCTCTGCGGGCTAGTATCGCAAAACTAGAAATCTTGGCTCCCAGCCTAACAACTTGCATACTGGCATCACAGATAAAAGTATTAGCCAGCTTTAGAGCCTTGATCCTATCCTGTATCTCATCTATAGTATTCTCCTCTGAAATTAGATCAGGCAAAGAGTCACAATACTAGCAACTGGTTGCCACTGCAAACCCTGATGAAGAAACATCTTTCTTAAATAACCCTCCAGTTTCTTACCCATAGGGTCTCTAAAAGAGGAACTATCCTCAAGAGGAATAGTAGTTCTCTTGGCTAAGGTACATATAGCGCCCTCTACTCTAGGAACAGTGCACCACAAATCTCGCACTGAATCAGCCACAGGAAACATCTTTTTAAACACAGGAGACAAGTTAAAAGGTACACCCGGCATCTCCCATTCCTGAGATATAATGTCAGACATGCGATCTGGAACAGGAAAAACTTCCACAGATTTAGGTTTGACATAAAAAACTCTATTCAGTTTATTAGCCTTTTTAGGAGCCTCTGCCACAGTTTCAGAGTTAGAGGCGGAATCCGAACCCATAGAAATGTTCTTAGATTTCCTATTCCTTTTACCAGAACTAGGTAAAGCACTTAAGGCTGCAGAAACTGCAGAAGTCAACTGCGCAGCAAAAATCTTTAGGCAAGCAAACACTCCTGGAGACTGACTGAGAGGAACCGCAGGGCACTACATGTGAATCTGTCAAAGACTGGGACATGTTAACAGAATGCTGAGACAACCCCTGAACAGCATTATCCTGAGAAAAAGAAGGCTCAGATAAGTAATCCTTATCCTTAGATAATAAAACCTTATTAAGGCAAGGGAAACTAAATTTCACAGGAGGTATAACCTGGGCATCTGCACAATAAAGACATTTATCAAATGACAAAGAAAACTTTGGATCGGCTTCCATAGTAAATAAAATAGCCCTTTACTTCCCTTATACTCTAATTTCAATATAAAAAAAAAATTGGAATCAAATTCTAAGCATAGATAAATAATTATTAAACCTGACACCTCTACACCCCAGCCACGCTGAAGAGACTCACCCAACCGGTAACCAGGAATCTACACCAGCAGATAAATCCTGTTCAAACTGCAGATCCTAGAAAGCTGCAAACATCAGAGAGAAGCGACAGGTAGGAAAAATGATCTAATGCCAGAAAATCCGGTCCGTCTCCTTGAAAATCTGTCTAGAAACAAACTGATCAGCATTCAGGAAGTAACTGAACAGTCACATGATCAAAAATTCAAAAGTTAGGTGCAGTCCAACAACTTTCTTAAAGATATATTACCCAAACTAAATAACAGGTAAATGTGTGCAAACAAATTCCCATAGCCAAAATCAAAAAAGCCTTCATATTACAGAACAGTGCCCTGAACTGCTGCCCAATAAATCCCCAACCTTTAAAAGGGATATTCAGTCCCATAAGGATCCACCTTGTTCTCTAAGTATCATTTTTTTTTTCTTAAAGCAAAGAACTCCTAAGTGCTGCATCCTTCTCACCAAGAAGGTAAAAGCACTTACCTGTGGATCCGGTGTAGGGCAGGAACAGCAAACAGGTGTGACAGAATTCTCACTGACATAGATCTGTAGATAAAGGAAAAAACAGAGTAACCAACCCTGGTTTTCTATATAGGGGTAGCAAAAATGTTGGAAGGTAAACAAAGACCACCTCGCTGTCTTCCACCTGCTAAAAGCCACCATTACTCTTACTAAAGAAAATTACATGGACACAGCATAACCCCAATCCTTGCTTGCAGGGAAAAGTACCCATTAAAGGATTAACAACTTGATTTCTTTAGACATCTTCTTCGAAGACAATGTTACACAGGCAAAGAATGACGGGATTGTGGGTAGTGGGAGGATACTTGAAGCTTTGCTGGGGTGTTCTTTGCCTCCACTTGGTGGCCAGAAGTTGAATTCCCACTAGTAATTGAATGGATTCGTGGACTCTCAATACCATTGGAAAGAAACAATAGTTAAAAAGCCAGAAGATTCCAAAATTACAATCCCCCCACACACCTGAATTTTGCAACATGTTGGTCTTAGGTGATGCAATTGATGATGTCATTGGTGATGTAATTGTATCTGCTGCTGCTGCTGCAAAGAATTAACATGTGAGTTTGTAAGATTATAATTTTCAGAATGCTGAACAATTAAGTGACAAGGTATATTGAGGAATAAACATAAATTAAGAGGAGCTGTAGGAAGATGAACACTTGTATCATTTGACTGTAAACATATATTGAGATTGTAGAATGGTTTATGGAAACTGTAAATGCATTTAAAGATGCTGCAAAGAAAAATGTACATTTTGTAAGAAGCATTAAGCAAGATGTATGTTTGCCAATAAAACTCTCAAAGTTGATTTTCTGCAAGTTTGTTTCCATTCCGCTTGACATCATGTGGTTCCCAGCTGCCCAATCTAGATGACCCGGGCTGAGGAGTGAAGAACCCAAAAGATCACATGCAATTTTTTTTCCGCTCAGGTCAGATAACATTGGAAATGCAGAAGCTATGGAGAATGAGGGAGCTGGGGAGTTTGGAGAGATTTCCCAATTAATTTAGTCGAATGAAGCAAGGTCAGACAAAACTACACATACTTATTTATTTATTTATTTATAAAATATTTTACCAGGAAGGATACATTGAGATTTCTCTCATTTTCAAGTATGTCCTGGGACCACACAACATTGCATTGATACAATAGTGTACAATAAAATACAAAAACAATAATAACACACAATATATGCAAACATTTAACATAGAACATAGAACTGGTAGGACATATTTAATCAACCATGACAGGCACATTCTGTTTTGAGATATGTAGAGAGGGATTTCTTAAAGGATATTAGGCTTGGGGAAGTTTTTAAAGTGTGAGGGAGGTCATTCCATAATTGTGGTGCTCTGTAGGAAAAGGGGGATCGAGCTGCTTTCTTTTTGTATTGAGGCAAACTAAATAATGTGCTGGTACTGGATCGGATTTTATAGGAGGTGGGAATAGCCGGGGAGAGCATTCTGCTCAGGTAGGGTGGGAGCTTCCCAGAAAGGCTCTTAAACACAAGGCAGGAAAGATGGAGGGTGCGTCTGGATTCCAGCGACAGACAGTTTAGTTCTTTTAGCATGTCACAGTGGTGGGTCCTGTAGTTACATTGTAGCACAAAGCGGCAGAACGAGTTATACAACGTATTAAGTTTATTAAGGTGAGTTTGTGGTGCAGGTGCATATACTACATCCCCATAATCCATGATAGGCATCAGCATTTGCTGTACAATCTTTTCCTTTACTGTAGGGCTGAGGCAAGATTTGTTTCTGTACAGGGCACCTAGTTTTGGATAAAGTTTAGAGGCAAGTTTTTCTATGTGGAGGCCAAAAGATAGATTGGGGTCTAACAACATACCTAAGTATTTAAAAGAGTGGACTGCGGTCAGCGTGCAATTGGATTTTATTTTGATGCGAAGATGGAACATACTTAAAGAGACATTTAAGAAATGTTACATAAATATACATAGTATGGGCTCCATTTATCCATTTATCAAGTAGCAGAGGTTACTTCAGATCCCTTGCGGTGTAGGCTTGTCTTTGGGCACCCACTCAGGGCCCCGCACATTGGAGGGCCCCAAAATGTCAGGAGTGAGCATAAGAGAAGGGGCAATGTACATCCTGTATTTAGTTTATAAAGTGTTTATGGTATCATGAGGTGTAATATATAGCACTATTCTTTATATAGGTAACTGAATGTTGGGGCAGGGTTGGGAAATACAGGGGGGAATGCCATGTAGGGGGAGGGGAATAACGGCGCTGGGTTGGAAGGTCCCACAAATTTGTCTTGCCCAGGGTCCCACAAATTCTAAGTGTGGCTCTGCTCAGGTGAGTCTGCAAGTTAAGAAGTAGCAGTTGTAAAATTACTGCTTCTTAACATCACTGCACTTCATTTGTTCAGAGTGATTGACAGGCACTCTCTGCCATCTCATTCATTCAGGGAAATTGACAAGCCCTCTCCGCCAGCTCATTCATTCAGGGGAATTGACAGGCCCTCTCCACCACCTCATTTATTTAGGAGGATTGACTGGCCCTCTCCACCACATCATTTATTCAGGGGGATTGACAGGCCCTCTCAGCCAGCTCATTCATTCAGGGGGAATGACAGGCCCTCTCCACCACCTCATTCATTCAGGGGGATTGACAGACCCTCTCCGCCACCTTATTCATTCAGAGTGATTGACAGGCTCTCTCCACCACCTCATTCATTCAGGGGGAATGACAGGCCCTCTCCACCACCTCATTAATTCAGGGAGATTGACAGGCCCTCTCCACCACCTCATTCATTCAGGAGGATTGACTGGCCCTCTCCACCACCTCATTCATTCAGGGGGATTGACAGGCCCTCTCTACCACCTTAGTAATTCAGGGGGATTGACAGGCCATCTCAACCACCTCATTCATTCAGGGGGATTGACAGACCCTCTCCACCACCTTATTCATTCAGAGTGATTGACAGGCTCTCTCCACCACCTCATTCATTCAGGGGGAATGACAGGCCCTCTCCACCACCTCATTCATTCAGGGAGATTGACAGGCCCTCTCCACCACCTCATTCATTCAGGAGGATTGACTGGCCCTCTCCACCACATCATTTATTCAGGGGGATTGACAGGCCCTCTCAGCCAGCTCATTCATTCAGGGGGAATGACAGGCCCTCTCCACCACCTCATTCATTCAGGGGGATTGACAGACCCTCTCCACCACCTTATTCATTCAGAGTGATTGACAGGCTCTCTCCACCACCTCATTCATTCAGGGGGAATGACAGGCCCTCTCCACCACCTCATTCATTCAGGGAGATTGACAGGCCCTCTCCACCACCTCATTCATTCAGGAGGATTGACTGGCCCTCTCCACCACCTCATTCATTCAGGGGGATTGACAGGCCCTCTCTACCACCTTAGTAATTCACGGGGATTGACAGGCCATCTCAACCACCTCATTCATTCAGGGTGATTGACAGGCCCTCCTACCACTTCATTCATTCAGGGTGATTGACAGGCCATCTCCACCACCTCATTCATTCAGGGTGATTGACAGGCCCTCTCTATCACATCATTCATTCAGGGTGATTGACAGTCCCTCTCTATCACATCATTAATTCAGAGTGATTGACAGGCCTTCTCTACCACATCATTCATTTAGGGCGATTGCTAGGTCCTCTCTATCACATCATTCATTTAGGGGGATTGACAGGCCCTCTCTACCACATCATTCATTCAGGGTGATTGACAGGCCTTGCTCTAATGAAATTGTTTATCTATTTTATTCATTTATGATGGTTCACATTCGTATCTAGAGTCACTTGACACTACAGCATGTTGCAATAGCAAACACATGATTGTCACGGGATACCTGCAGTTGTAAACTCCTTCAATAATGTGAATATGATGCCGAAATGTTTAATTACATTGAACAGATATAAAAATTAAATGAAATAATGCTTTCATTTGTAATTATGTTTAATTGCAGCATTTCAAAAACATTTCCAGAAACACGTAAGTAGTGTGTGGAAACACCTGGGGGTTGATAGAAATCTATTTGATAATTATCAACATGGTAATGGCTCCTGGTGTTCCATTTTCAGTGTTGACTCAATCATAATGAGACATTTTGTTTATCTGCAGGACTTTTTCTGTGAAGAATGTCCCCTCACTTAACACTCGCTAGTCCTTTATATTTTGCTACAATCCAAATTCTCAATATTTAACTCGACATTTATGGGGCCATTTTTCACTTATCAAATTCACTAGTGAAAAGGATTTGATAAACCCTAGACACCACTTTTTGACTTATTATCAATTACCACAAAAAGTTTTTGAATATAACATTGGATTACCCTCCCCCATACTGGATGATCATAGGAAGAAATGTCAAATACTTCCTGCTCTATTAATGAACATTAAAACAAATATTCTGTACTTATACACTAATAAGTTTAGTGAAATCAAAAATCCAACAAGCACCTATGTACACTATACCAATAATTTATAATTATCTCTACGGTTTTGGAGCATAACAGGTTAACTGCAGACGTTACCCTTTAGCATCACTATACACTATCAAAAAAGGATCAATCAAAATCAAGATCCTTTAACCAGTGATGTAAAGGCCATTGGGTTTGTTGTTAATCGTGTTCATTTCCTTTTTCAATTTTGAAATATCAAGATTAACAATGCATATATTGATTTTTGCGTTGTTTTCAGATAAGTGGGAAAAAAACAAACTGACAATACTGGACAGAGAACAAAGTAAATTGCATTTTTGTCTAATCTGTAACCTGTAGGAGATTTACAAATGCCAATTCACCAAATTAGATATATTGTATTATTCTGCAGGGGCGTAACTAGGCGGCTCTCAGACCACACCTCTAGGGACCTATCAGTATTGTTATTGCTATACGGGGGCCTGGCGGTGATCCACCTGCATCTAACCTAGTGCCTTAAAGGTTTACAGTGTAATGAAAGTTTATTGTATTTCCTTTGCAAATATGGTGGCAGGGTTTCCAAGATGGCCGCACAGTGTGTCTGCACACATTATATTGCTACCATATTTGTACAGGAAGGCTGCACAACTGCATATGTTATGTTGCAGACTAACCAAGGGAAACGACTGCTCACAATCACAGAGAAGCAGCTCCAATTGATCATATGCGGCTGCCACCTCAGCTTCTTCTGATTTCAAACAGCCAGACAGGGCATTATTTAAAGGGGTGGCCCTGTTGTAGCCTTTGCCTTGGGGCCCATAAAGTTTAGTCGTGTCCCTGTTATTCTGCCTTTCCAATATAAGGTGTAGGAGGCTTGGATGGTACAATATACTAAGTATGACATACACAAGAACAAATATCTCATGATTCCAACACTTAAAGGAATCTATACTGAGCCCAGAGATCAGGGGGCAAAATTCTAGGCCCATCCTAGGAAAACCGGAGAGTTGACATGTATAGATAGAGTATAAACACACTGGAATCTATCACTGACTCCGGATCTGAGCAGCCATTACTAATTAAGTTGATACGCTGATTTAAGGTTTTATATTCCTTAAAAAAATCCCTTAATCTATAAATCAACAGGCTGCTTAGAAGACATACTATTTATGCCTAGGAAAAACATTTATGTTGTTAAAAATACATTGCAAAATTGGTATCTTGTAATCCTGTAAATTCATTGCGGGTGAGTTCAAAAAAGTTTCCTTAATGCAGAATGGTAGTGAGTTAAATGCAAGGATACTTTATTTTGCATTGCTAAAAATACACGTGGCTTTTTAGAGTGATAATTATACAGGAATATGCTCCGATAATATCTGTGTGGGTAAAGATTAAAGGCATGGTATTTTATTTCTGGATGTTTAAAATTGGCTCTGAAAAAGAAGAGACATATACATACATATAAATTAAAATACACACAACAAATATAAATACATGTAAACAACTAAAAAAAAGTTGATACAGTTTTGGATTGCATAGATACCCAAGTGTGATAATTTGGTCAGTTTGCAGGTACATGTGTTAATGTGTTAATTCGGTACAAATTGCATGCTCTAATTAGTTAATGAACATGGGGCCAGATTACGAGTAGCGGGCTAAAAGTTAAACGCAAGCAATATCGGGTTTATCGCGGCTGTTTGTGGGTGTTGGATGTAGCGCACGTATTACATGTTGAAAGTAAACGTGATCGCTTGAGCGCAATTGAATTTAACGTGCCTCTGGCTAGCGCAACTTCAGAGCTCTGGTAAACTGTTATGCTTGAATAAAAAAAGTGTCACTGAACACAAAAAAAATAATTTAAAAGTACAGTTACACTCATAATAACACTATCTAACAAAAATGATTACATAAAATATTGCACAAAAAGGGCTCAAAGATATGAGGTCTAAGGTGTTAGAGGGAAAAAAAAGGCTGCAAAGGGCTTTAACATAGAGATACATACATATGTCTAAATATGTATATTTATATATGTGTACAAATGTATTTATATGCATATATATGTATTTACAGACATATATACAAATAAATACATATGTATACCTACATAGAAATATATATAAGTGAGACTTATTACACAGAGAGAGAAGCGTACTCACAGGAACGAACAACTAGCTCAATACCATTGTTATCCTTTTTTATGTCGATTTACCACCTGGGTGCAGCTTCTTTTTAGCCCAGTAATGCTTTTCACAGAGTAGAACTTTCCTGTATTATATCAGTCTGATCTTACCTATAACAGTCAGTCCAGGGTTAAAATACCAGGCAATTACTCTCTAAAGAGAGAACATAGCAACCATAGATGATCGTTTTGGCCTTCATTGGGCCTCATCCATGATGTGTAGCCATATTCCTCTAAGCACACTGAGCAAAGAGTCCATGGGGCCGATTTATGAAAGTGCGAGCGGACATGACACGATGTAGCGTATCATGTCCGCCGCACATTGATAAATGCTGACAGCATATGCTGTCGCCTGTCAGCATTTATCATTGCACAAGCAGTTCTTGCTGGACAAGTTATAGAGCAGCAGTCTTTAGACCGCTGCTTCATAACCGCTGTTTCCGGCGAGCCTGAAGGTCCGCTCAGAAACAGGGGCATCAAGCTCCATTCAGAGCTTGATAATTTGGCCCCCATGTCTGGATGCCCCTTGTCCCCTTGCCCAGTGTGCTTAGAGGAATATTGCTGCACTGAGCTGTTGTTCGTTCCTGGTAGAGTGCTTCTCTCTTTGTATGCATTTGTATTATGACCCTGGGGAAGTATCCCTAAGGGTGATAGGGGAAACCAGATGTGGACTCCTTGCCATGTGTGATTAGAGGAATATTGCTGCACCTCTCTGACAAGGCCGAAAGAATTGTCTGTGGTTGTCATGTTCCTTGGTCAAAGGAGAATCGCCTAGTGTTTTGGGGCTGGACTGACCTTACTCGACGGGATCAGGTGGTAAATCGCAATAGAACAAGCTATAGAGCTGTTGTTCATTCCTGGTAGAGCGTTCTCTCTTTGTATATATTTGTACTATGACCCTGGTGAGGTCTCCCGAAGGGTGATCGGGAAATCAGACATGGACTACTTGCCCAGTGTGTGTAGAGGAATATGGGTGCACCTCACTGACGAGGCCCATAGAAAGACCAAAACGATTGTTTGTGGTTGTCATGTTCCTTGTTAAGAGGAGAATTGCCTGGTATTTCAGGGCTGGTCTAGCCTTACACGTGGGATCAGACTGATTTACTTCAGTAAAGTTTTTCTCTGTGAAAAGCACAACTGGGTTAAAAGAGGCTGCTCCTGGGTGGTAATTCACCATAGAATAAACTACTAAGCTGTTGTTCATTCCAGGTAGACTGCTTCTCTCTTTGTATTAATTTGTATTATAACCCTGGGGAGGTCTCCCTAAGGGTGATGGGGGAAACCAGACGTAGACTTTTTTGCCCAGTGTGCTTAGAGGAATATGGCTGGGCCTCACTAACGAGGCCCACAGAAGGCCAAAACGATCATCTGGGGTTGTCATGATCCTTGTTCAGAGTAGAATATTTTTGTGGCTGGACTGACCTTACTCGGCGGGATCAGACTGATATACTTCAGGAAAGTTTTTCTCTGTGAAAAGCACAATTGGGATATAAGAAGCTGTTCCTAGGTGGTAACTCGCCATAGAACAAGCTACTGAGCTGTTGTTAGTTCCTGGTAGAGCACATCTCTCTTTGTATGCATTAAATTAACTTTTATCTGCTGCTTGCCTGTGTTTACTGTCGGTTTAAGCCTGGACTCCTGATTAAAAAGCAGTTTTTACTTGTCAGCTGAACGTTTTGTGGTAAATAAATAAGCATAGACCCTACAATGCCTATACTTCATCCACTGCATGGTAATGTTATTGGAAGTATATTGTGGGTCTTAATCATCGTTTACGTAACAGTAACTAAATATCGCCTCAAGTAAAATAAAATACATTTGCTTAATTGTGTGCAAACTGGTTAAGTACTAACATCTGAACACATGCTTCTTTTTAAATGTACTAAATAATATCACATCTGTTTAATGTCAATTTTTTAGGAGCAGAGATTTAAAAACAGCTGGATAAAGAGAGTAATGGAATCTTGATTCTTATCTGTTAAGATACATTAGAAGAAAAAAGCAGGTCCACCAACGGTGTAATATCAACAAAATCATAGAATGAAAAAGGCTCACTCACAAGTGTAGTGCACCAAAATGGTGGTAGAGGTCAATATGGGTCAATCTGAAGACACTAAGCAGCTTCTTGTAGGTCCACTAGCTAATCTTTCTATGTTCCACTGGTGAAATACAAACCAATATATTGCACAGGTAGGTATATAGTAAAATCACTGTGGAAGATATAAATGTTTTAAATAAATGATCTATGCATTCTCCGTTGTTACAAGCATACTCATCTATTTATCTTCTCATGATTTCACAAGACATTATGGAAATAGAAAAGCTGAATGTGGTTTAAAGGGACATTAAATTAAACTTTCATGATTCATATAGATCATGCAATTCTAATAGACTTTCTAATTTACTTCCATTAGATTTTGAGTAATCTTTTAATATGCACACTTTCTGAGGCACCAGCTACTACCGAGCAGGGCAAAAGTTCATAGTATATACGTATATAAGTCTGTAATTGGCTGATGGATGTCACATGATACAGGGGACCGACAAACACAAATACATTTTGAACTTTGGCAGAAAATCCAAAGTAAGTGCTATTGCATTATATTGTTATTATGTACTTTTGAACAAGCAATTAAATTGTGTTTAATGGTGCTTTAAGGATTTCTTTTACCCTGTGCTGGACTGAATCGATCGTAAATTCAGTTGGTAGAGCTTCTGGATTATTACTTTATTAGGAAATATTAGTATGTTCACACCAGTGGTGCATAGGCCTGATGATGAAAGATTCCCCTGCTTGGAGAGAAATGGAAGTGCAGACTTCACAGGGGCTTCACTCAAATACTAAAAGATAGAGGGCAGAACCCTTCAGCACTGTGAGATCTATCAGATTTCTGTATGTGAAGATTAAATAAGCCCAGTGCAATACAGTACTGCATTATATGATTTTTTTGTTACACTTACAATGCAAAGATGATGAAAAGCAACGCTCCTCAAAGAGGGAGCCTAAGCCTATATAATGGAATAGTGTCTGTATAAATATCTTATGTGGGTGATTTGTTTCTGTATACAGCAGTCTGGTTAACTTTCTTAAGGTTCGCCTCACTTGCTAATTATTGCTCAATAACCCCATTGTTTACATAAGAACAAAGTTTGACTTATTTACTCCAGCCACCTGTATTACTGTTATTATTCCTTTTGTTTTATTTTCTTTTTTTAAGGGTTAATATCTCTTTAAATACAGGCAGATTTAAGTATTTGGGTTATGGTGCAGATTGTGTAGTGTCCTGTATGTATAAATACTTGGATTCATCTAGAATGGCCGTTAAAAGGTAAAACTGGTGATAGACGGGCAAAACAGAGCTCTGAGACACAGCCCTATAGTTCAACAGATAGCTTCACTTTGTTTACCTAAGATAGAAAGTCTTCAAAAAGGTGTAGACAGTATCTATGGTGAGCTTAAACAGTACTCCACCAGAATCATAGAAGTAGAAGAGAGAGTCTCCGAACTGGAGGATGTCAGTGTGACTAATTCTAAAAAGTTAGAAGATTTAAACCACCAAAATATTATCTTACATCAGCTTCTAGAGGATCTAGAGAAAAGATCCAGACGCAATAACTTGCGTCTGGTTGGTGTGTGCGAAGATGGGGAAAATAATGAGCTTTTAGATTTTGTAGAAAGTACTCTCCCTACTCTACTGGGTTTGGAGGCCTCTCTTTTACAAAGGTAGCATTGAAAAGGCCCGGAAAATTGAGAAAGGTTTACTGATAAGGGCACTGCACCTTCACCAGGTTATCTATTCTTAGAGCTTATTACTCAATCCCTACTGTGATGTATAACAATGTAAAAAAAAAATCTTTGTTTCAAGACTACTCGGTAGAACTAATGAAACGCTGTAAAGGATTCTGGCCTATATGCACTGCTCTAAATAAAGATTGCCGCAAGGTGTTTTTACTCTACCCAGCAAAATTGAAACTCCTCACAGGATCAGGCCCCAGGTTTTTTGATTCACCTAGTGAAGTTAGAGAGTTTCTTAAATCGAAGCAGGAAAGCCAATGGTACTAATTATAAATGAACTAACGTTCCCATATATATTATTACTCTATGGTAATTATTTCTTAGGGGTTGGTGCTTGTACTTACAAGAAATAAAGAACAAATCAGTAGAGAACTGAAGAGCAGAGAACAAATATAGCACTCACAACGTTTGATTAATGTGTGGGTTTATGTAAAAAAAATGAAAATAAAACTTAACTTTTATTAAATAATTCTTAATACAAAACAAGGGTAGGCAAGTGATTTAAAATTAAAAATGATTACTCAGCATAGGAGGGTTATTAAAGATTGGATTGCAATAAAGGATATCGGGATCAGACAAGTGTTTAAGAATTAAATGATCCTGACATTTCCTATCTATGACACAATCTCAATAGAGCAAAGTCTAAAAAGAGGTACTAAGTATAAATTGGCTGTGAAAATAAGGTATACTCCTATTGTCAGAAATTTCTGATAGGTACTGGAATGCTGGGATGTTAGATATTGGTAAGCAGTCATTTACTCTCCGGCTAAGCCAGAAGCCTATACCTATTGGTTATCAGTATAGAAAATTGTCAGAGATCTATAATTGCCACTATGGTGGTGTAGAAATAGGTATTAGGATACTAGGGTGTGGATTATCTGGAGATGCCAGAGACCTGTATCTTTTATTACCAAAATTGAATACCTAGGCCCCTATTTATCAAAGGTCTTGCGGACCTGATCTGACAGTGCAAATCAGGTCCGCAAGACCTCGCTAAATGCGGAGAGCAATACGCTCTCTGCATTTAACATTGCACCAGCAGCTCACAAGAGCTGCTGATGCAACGCCGCCCCCTGCAGACTCACGGCCAATCGGCCGCCAGCAGGGAGGTGTCAATCAACCCGATCGTACTCCATCGGGTTGATTTCCGGTGATTCCTGTCCGCATGCTCTGAGCATGCGGACAGGGTTATGGAGCCTGTTTCTATAGGGAAAACCGCTGAGCCCAAAGGCCTACCAAATTAATTTTACAAGATCCTACAACCCCAGGTATCGGTAGCTTTGTTAAAATTGTGCAATAATGATTTTCAAGGAAAAAACATAATTTATGTAAGAACTTACCTGATAAATTCATTTCTTTCATATTAACAAGAGTCCATGAGCTAGTGACGTATGGGATATACATTCCTACCAGGAGGGGCAAAGTTTCCCAAACCTTAAAATGCCTATAAATACACCCCTCACCACACCCACAAATCAGTTTAACGAATAGCCAAGAAGTGGGGTGATAAGAAAAAAAGTGCGAAGCATATAAAATAAGGAATTGGAATAATTGTGCTTTATACAAAAAAATCATAACCACCACAAAAAAGGGTGGGCCTCATGGACTCTTGTTAATATGAAAGAAATGAATTTATCAGGTAAGTTCTTACATAAATTATGTTTTCTTTCATGTAATTAACAAGAGTCCATGAGCTAGTGACGTATGGGATAATGACTACCCAAGATGTGGATCTTTCCACACAAGAGTCACTAGAGAGGGAGGGATAAAATAAAGACAGCCAATTCCTGCTGAAAATAATCCACACCCAAAATAAAGTTTAACAAAAAACATAAGCAGAAGATTCAAACTGAAACCGCTGCCTGAAGAACTTTTCTACCAAAAACTGCTTCAGAAGAAGAAAATACATCAAAATGGTAGAATTTAGTAAAAGTATGCAAAGAGGACCAAGTTGCTGCTTTGCAGATCTGGTCAACCGAAGCTTCATTCCTAAACGCCCAGGAAGTAGATACTGACCTAGTAGAATGAGCTGTAATTCTTTGAGGCGGAATTTTACCCGACTCAACATAGGCAAGATGAATTAAAGATTTCAACCAAGATGCCAAAGAAATGGCAGAAGCTTTCTGGCCTTTCCTAGAACCGGAAAAGATAACAAATAGACTAGAAGTCTTACGGAAAGATTTCGTAGCTTCAACATAATATTTCAAAGCTCTAACAACATCCAAAGAATGCAATGATTTCTCCTTAGAATTCTTAGGATTAGGACATAATGAAGGAACCACAATTTCTCTACTAATGTTGTTGGAATTCACAACTTTAGGTAAAAATTCAAAAGAAGTTCGCAACACCGCCTTATCCTGATGAAAAATCAGAAAAGGAGACTCACACGAAAGAGCAGATAATTCAGAAACTCTTCTAGCAGAAGAGATGGCCAAAAGGAACAAAACTTTCCAAGAAAGTAATTTAATGTCCAATGAATGCATAGGTTCAAACGGAGGAGCTTGAAGAGCTCCCAGAACCAAATTCAAACTCCAAGGAGGAGAAATTGACTTAATGACAGGTTTAATACGAACCAAAGCTTGTACAAAACAATGAATATCAGGAAGAATAGCAATCTTTCTGTGAAAAAGAACAGAAAGAGCGGAGATTTGACCTTTCAAAGAACTTGCGGACAAACCCTTATCTAAACCATCCTGAAGAAACTGTAAAATTCTCGGTATTCTAAAAGAATGCCAAGAAAAATGATGAGAAAGACACCAAGAAATATAAGTCTTCCAGACTCTATAATATATCTCTCGAGATACAGATTTACGAGCCTGTAACATAGTATTAATCACGGAGTCAGAGAAACCTCTATGACCAAGAATCAAGCGTTCAATCTCCATACCTTTAAATTTAAGGATTTCAGATCCGGATGGAAAAAAGGACCTTGTGACAGAAGGTCTGGTCTTAACGGAAGAGTCCATGGCTGGCAAGATGCCATCCGGACAAGATCCGCATACCAAAACCTGTGAGGCCATGCCGGAGCTATTAGCAGAACAAACGAGCATTCCCTCAGAATCTTGGAGATTACTCTTGGAAGAAGAACTAGAGGCGGAAAGATATAGGCAGGATGATACTTCCAAGGAAGTGATAATGCATCCACTGCCTCCGCCTGAGGATCCCGGGATCTGGACAGATACCTGGGAAGTTTCTTGTTTAGATGAGAGGCCATCAGATCTATCTCTGGGAGCCCCCATAATTGAACAATCTGAAGAAATACCTCTGGGTGAAGAGACCATTCGCCCGGATGCAACGTTTGGCGACTGAGATAATCCGCTTCCCAATTGTCTACACCTGGGATATGAACCGCAGAGATTAGACAGGAGCTGGATTCCGCCCAAACCAAAATTCGAGATACTTCTTTCATAGCCAGAGGACTGTGAGTCCCTCCTTGATGATTGATGTATGCCACAGTTGTGACATTGTCTGTCTGAAAACAAATGAACGATTCTCTCTTCAGAAGAGGCCAAAACTGAAGAGCTCTGAAAACTGCACGGAGTTCCAAGATATTGATCGGTAATCTCACCTCCTGAGATTCCCAAACTCCTTGTGCCGTCAGAGATCCCCACACAGCTCCCCAACCTGTGAGACTTGCATCTGTTGAAATTACAGTCCAGGTTGGAAGAACAAAAGAAGCCCCCTGAATTAAACGATGGTGATCTGTCCACCACGTTAGAGAGTGCGAACAATCGGTTTTAAAGATATTAATTGATATATCTTCGTGTAATCCCTGCACCATTGGTTCAGCATACAGAGCTGAAGAGGTCGCATGTGAAAACGAGCAAAGGGGATCGCGTCCGATGCAGCAGTCATAAGACCTAGAATTTCCATGCATAAGGCTACCGAAGGGAATGATTGAGACTGAAGGTTTCGACAGGCTGTAATCAATTTTAGACGTCTCTTGTCTGTTAAAGACAAAGTCATGGACACTGAATCTATCTGGAAACCCAGAAAGGTTACCCTTGTTTGAGGAATCAAAGAACTTTTTGGTAAATTGATCCTCCAACCATGATCTTGAAGAAACAACACAAGTCGATTCGTATGAGACTCTGCTAAATGTAAAGACGGAGCAAGTACCAAGATATCGTCCAAATAAGGAAATACCACAATACCCTGTTCTCTGATTACAGACAGAAGGGCACCGAGAATCTTTGTGAAAATTCTTGGAGCTGTAGCAAGGCCAAACGGTAGAGCCACAAATTGGTAATGCTTGTCTAGAAAAGAGAATCTCAGGAACTGATAATGATCTGGATGAATCGGAATATGCAGATATGCATCCTGTAAATCTATTGTGGACATATAATTCCCTTGCTGAACAAAAGGCAATATAGTCCTTACAGTTACCATCTTGAACGTTGGTATCCTTACATAACGATTCAATAATTTTAGATCCAGAACTGGTCTGAAGGAATTCTCCTTCTTTGGTACAATGAAGAGATTTGAATAAAACCCCATCCCCTGTTCCGGAACTGGAACTGGCATAATTACTCCAGCCAACTCTAGATCTGAAACACAATTCAGAAATGCTTGAGCTTTCACTGGATTTACTGGGACATGGGAAAGAAAAAAATCTCTTTGCAGGAGGTCTCATCTTGAAACCAATTCTGTACCCTTCTGAAACAATGTTCTGAATCCAAAGATTGTGAACAGAATTGATCCAAATTTCTTTGAAAAAACGTAACCTGCCCCCTACCAGCTGAACTGGAATGAGGGCCGTACCTTCATGTGAACTTAGAAGCAGGCTTTGCCTTTCTAGCAGGCTTGGATTTATTCCAGACTGGAGATGGTTTCCAAACTGAAACTGCTCCTGAGGACGAAGGATCAGGCTTTTGTTCTTTGTTGAAACGAAAGGAACGAAAACGATTGTTAGCCCTGTTTTTACCTTTAGACTTTTTATCCTGTGGTAAAAAAGTTCCTTTCCCACCAGTAACAGTTGAAATAATAGAATCCAACTGAGAACCAAATAATTTGTTTCCCTGGAAAGAAATGGAAAGTAGAGTTGATTTAGAAGCCATATCAGCATTCCAAGTCTTAAGCCATAAAGCTCTTCTGGCTAAGATAGCCAGAGACATAAATCTAACATCAACTCTAATAATATCAAAAATGGCATCACAGATGAAATTATTAGCATGCTGGAGAAGAATAATAATATCATGAGAATCACGATTTGTTACTTGTTGCGCTAGAGTTTCCAACCAAAAAGTTGAAGCTGCAGCAACATCAGCCAATGATATAGCAGGTCTAAGAAGATTACCTGAACATAGATAAGCTTTTCTTAGAAAAGATTCAATTTTTCTATCTAAAGGATCCTTAAACGAGGTACCATCTGACGTAGGAATGGTAGTACGTTTAGCAAGGGTAGAAATAGCCCCATCAACTTTAGGGATTTTGTCCCAAAATTCTAACCTGTCAGGCGGAACAGGATATAATTGCTTAAAACGTTTAGAAGGAGTAAATGAATTACCCAATTTATCCCATTCCTTAGCAATTACTGCAGAAATAGCATTAGGAACAGGAAAGACTTCTGGAATAACCGCAGGAGCTTTAAAAACCTTATCCAAACGTATAGAATTAGTATCAAGAGGACTAGAATCCTCTATTTCTAAAGCAATTAGTACTTCTTTAAGTAAAGAGCGAATAAATTCCATCTTAAATAAATATGAAGATTTATCAGCATCAATCTCTGAGACAGAATCCTCTGAACCAGAAGAGTCCAAAGAATCAGAATGATGGTGTTCATTTAAAAATTCATCTGTAGAGAGAGAAGATTTAAAAGACTTTTTACGTTTACTAGAAGGAGAAATAACAGACAAAGCCTTCTTTATGGATTCAGAAACAAAATCTCTTATGTTATCAGGAACATTCTGCACCTTAGATGTTGAGGGAACTGCAACAGGCAATGGTACATCACTAAAGGAAATATTATCTGCTTTAACAAGTTTGTCATGACAATTATTACAAACAACAGCTGGAGGAATAGCTACCAAAAGTTTACAGCAGATACACTTAGCTTTGGTAGATCCAGCAGGCAGTGGTTTTCCTGTAGTATCTTCTGGCTCAGATGCAACGTGAGACATCTTGCAATATGTAAGAGAAAAAACAACATATAAAGCAAAATAGATCAAATTCCTTATAAGACAGTTTCAGGAATGGGAAAAAAATGCCAAACATCAAGCTTCTAGCAACCAGAAGCAAATGAAAAATGAGACTGAAATAATGTGGAGACAAAAGCGACGCCCATATTTTTTGGCGCCAAATAAGACGCCCACATTATTTGGCGCCTAAATGCTTTTGGCGCCAAAAATGACGCCACATCCGGAACGCCGACATTTTTGGCGCAAAATAACGTCAAAAATGACGCAACTTCCGGCGACACGTATGACGCCGGAAACGGAAAAGAATTTTTGCGCCAAAAAAGTCCGCGCCAAGAATGACGCAATAAAATGAAGCATTTTCAGCCCCCGCGAGCCTAACAGCCCACAGGGAAAAAAGTCAAATTTTTGAGGTAAGAAAAAATATGATAATATAAAGCATAATCCCAAATATGAAACTGACTGTCTGGAAATAAGGAAAGTTGAACATTCTGAGTCAAGGCAAATAAATGTTTGAATACATATATTTAGAACTTTATAAATAAAGTGCCCAACCATAGCTTAGAGTGTCACAGAAAATAAGACTTACTTACCCCAGGACACTCATCTACATGTTTGTAGAAAGCCAAACCAGTACTGAAACGAGAATCAGTAGAGGAAATGGTAAATATAAGAGTATATCGTCGATCTGAAAAGGGAGGTAAGAGATGAATCTCTACGACCGATAACAGAGAACCTTATGAAATAGACCCCGTAGAAGGAGATCACTGCATTCAATAGGCAATACTCTCCTCACATCCCTCTGACATTCACTGCACGCTGAGAGGAAAACCGGGCTCCAACTTGCTGCGGAGCGCATATCAACGTAGAATCTAGCACAAACTTACTTAACCACCTCCCTTGGAGGCAAAGTTTGTAAAACTGATTTGTGGGTGTGGTGAGGGGTGTATTTATAGGCATTTTAAGGTTTGGGAAACTTTGCCCCTCCTGGTAGGAATGTATATCCCATACGTCACTAGCTCATGGACTCTTGTTAATTACATGAAAGAAATTACTCCTTCAACAGCTTATTCCTCGGCCAACATCACACTTATCCACAAACCGGGTAAAGATCACACAATGGGGCATATTTATGTAAGTGCGAGCGGACATGATACAATGTAGCGTATCATATCCGCTGCACAACGATAAATGCCGACAGCATACGCTGTCAGCGTTTATCATTGCACCAGCAGTTCACCAGAACTGCTTTGCAATACCACCCCCTGCAGATTTGCGGCCAATCGGTCACTAGCAGGGGGTGTCAATGAACCCGATCGTATTCGATTGGGTTGATTTCTGTCTGCCGCCTCAGAGGAGACGGACAAGTTATAGCTCTGATAATTCGGCCCCAATGCTGAATCTTACCATCCGATATCCTTACTTAATTCGGATTTTAAGATATATATGAAAATTTTAGCTACACATTGTAAACACTTTTACCGCACAGGAAGATCGTCTGTCGTGAATTTACATAGAGTCTTACACATTATTAATCATTATTGGACCGCTAGATCTGATACAGATAGTCAGCTTAAGGAGGCCTTCCTGTTATCTCTTGATTCAGAGAAGGCCTTCGATCGTGTCGAATGGAAGTACCTCTTGAATGCTATGAAACTTTTCAACATTCTGTGCCCTTTTTTACAAGCAGTGGCTAATATGTATACTACACCAATGGCAAGAATAATGGCTAACGTTTTTTTCACAGATAACAATCATCTACAAAGAGTTATCAGGCAAGGTTGCACGCTTTCGTCCCTCCTTTTTAATTTGGCCCTTGAGTCATTGGCTCATAAAATACATCAATCTTATGCAGGTATAAATATTAATGACTTACATCATCACTTAGCGCCTTACGCAGATGATATGCTGCTTTTTGTAGATAATCCTTCAAATACTATACCCAAAATACTAGATATTATAGCAAAATTTAGATACAAAGTTAATATGTCAAAATTCGAGATATTATGACTAAATAAACTACCCCACAAACACAATGAGTTATCCCTTGAAAGTGACCACGTGATCCCTAATATATTAAGGTACTTTGCATCATCATAATCCGAATTACCTTTATAAGATCAATATTCATAGACAATGTACGCAGGCATGCCAACAGCTTGACACTTTGTCAAAGTTGCCAGTAACCTTATCAGGCCATATTAACTTAATTAAAATGATCACCTTACCGCACATTTTATACACTTTACTCATGTTACCCTTCTTATTACATAGAGAAGATCTTTTGATACTTACTTGAGCTATTAAACGTTTTATCTGAAAAAATAAAAAAACACGTATTGTAGTGGAAAAACTTTGTCTCCCATATTCTGATGGTGGTCTAGGATTACCAGACTTTAGATTGTATAATTGGTCTGTCTTCGTTAGGCTTATAATTGACTGGCAACTAGATACAGCACACTTTTACCATAAACACTTAGACCAAGCAATTCTAGGTCATATTAACCTATCTTCTCTCCCTTACACTGACTTGTGCAAACTACCACCACTGGTGAAAAACAATATATAATATAAAGACCCCTGCGCACATGGAAACTATTCTTTAAGTACTTGAATATCTCTCAATCCTCTCCCAAATACATACCCTTGGTGGGTAATATTGATTTCCCAACGCTGTTGCCTGTGGAGAGATAAGGGACTCGGCATGGTCGGGAGATTCTGGATCAATCCTTCCACACAGTGAAATCTTTTCAGAAAATAAGTAAACAATTTGAGTTTTCCCCCGTACATAGTTTTATGCCTACTTACAGACGAGACATTATATTAATAGTCTTAAGGATAAAAATGAGAACTTTTCGAGCTCCTCATCATTTGCTATTACACAAGTAGCATTTAAAATGGGACATTATTCTATCAAACCTTATTGCGTAAAAAAAACTCCCGGACTACAAGAGGCCCTCCTAGAAAAATGGAAATGAAGGATTGGAGACATAACAGTGCCAACTCTTAAATCTAGCTTAGAAAAGGCCAAAAAAGCCACACTGTCCTCTCAGCTTAGAGAATCTTAAACATGTATGTTACACCAAGATTATCTCACCCCTAAGCGTATTTCCCATTGGAACAAAATGATCAGTAATCAATGTGTCAAGTGTTCTCTACCTGCTCCAGATTCTTACCACAACTTTTATGATTGCCCTAGAATCAGGAATTTTTGGCGCAGACTACAATACTGGTTACTAAAAACTTTTAATGTTAAACTCATAGTCAATTTAGAGATGATTTGCTTCTTAGACTGGGACGCCAGTTTAAATAAGCTGTGTCCAATTTTTACTTTAATATTTCTTTTGGCTAGGAACTGTATTTTGTCTTTGTGGATAGATTAAATAAAAGCCCTAAGGTAATACATCTCACACTCAAATAATGGACACAACTACTCATCGAGCAACATGACACTCAAATGGATACAACACAACGTTTACCAACTTTCTTAAAAAAAATTGGAATGCTGTATAAAAACATTAGATGTACCAAAACAAAAACAGATACTATCTCCCTTCCTACAAACAGAACACATGTTGAACACTTTTATAAGGGGTGAATGGTCTTTAATATATGGCTTGACACTATAGCTTCTGCAGATATATTGAGGACTGATTGGTAAGCTTGATATGATGCTGAACTGGCTGGGGAGGTGTAGAGAGGTGCCCCCCCCCCCCCGTCCCCTTTTTTCCCTCAATACCTTTTCTGCACATAGAATTTGTATTATAACTCTAAAAAACACTTGATCTGACAATTGTATTGTTAGTTTGTTGTTGGTTATACTGGGTTAATATTTATTAAAAATGTTAATGCATTGTTTTACTAAAGTAAGAAAAGGAAAAAGAGAGAGAAAGGCTGTAAGAGAAAATAGGAGACTGAAGGGAATTGAGAATTGAATGGTCAAGTCTAGCTATTTATTTTTTTCTCAATTAAAATGCTTGATTCACATCTATTCATCACAACAGTTCAATGTATGAAATGATCAAACCATAAATGTTTTGTTTTTTCTGGTTATACTTGACAATTATCTCTCAACAGGTCTTTGGGTTTCAAACAGAGCTTATGTGACATAATAATAACCCAATTACTCTGTCATCTGGTTGATTTATCACTTCAGGAAAAGTCAGTATACTCTCTACTACATAGATTCATGTTCATATCTTACCTTCACAGATGGACTTTGCCTGATATTGGGGCCCATTTATCAAGCTCCGAATGGAGCTTGTGGGCCCGTGTTTCTGGCGAGTCTTCAGACTCGGCAGAAAACATAATTTATGTAAGAACTTACCTGATAAATTCATTTCTTTCATATTAGCAAGAGTCCATGAGCTAGTGACGTATGGGATATACATTCCTACCAGGAGGGGCAAAGTTTCCCAAACCTCAAATGCCTATAAATACACCCCTCACCACACCCACAAATCAGTTTAACGAATAGCCAAGAAGTGGGGTGATAAGAAAAAAGTGCGAAAGCATAAAAAATAAGGAATTGGAATAATTGTGCTTTATACAAAAAAATCATAACCACCATAAAAAGGGTGGGCCTCATGGACTCTTGCTAATATGAAAGAAATGAATTTATCAGGTAAGTTCTTACATAAATTATGTTTTCTTTCATGTAATTAGCAAGAGTCCATGAGCTAGTGACGTATGGGATAATGAATACCCAAGATGTGGATCTTCCACGCAAGAGTCACTAGAGAGGGAGGGATAAAATAAAGACAGCCAATTCCGCTGAAAATAATTCACACCCAAAACAAAGTTTAAATCTTATAATGAAAAAAACTGAAATTATAAGCAGAAGAATCAAACTGAAACAGCTGCCTGAAGTATTTTTCTACCAAAAACTGCTTCAGAAGAAGAAAACACATCAAAATGGTAGAATTTAGTAAAAATATGCAAAGAAGATCAAGTTGCTGCTTTGCAAATCTGATCAACCGAAGCTTCATTCCTAAACGCCCAGGAAGTAGAAACTGACCTAGTAGAATGAGCTGTAATCCTTTGAGGCAGAGTTTACCCGACTCGACATAAGCATGATGAATTAAAGATTTCAACCAAGATGCCAAAGAAATGGCAGAGGCCTTCTGACCTTTCCTAGAACTGGAAAAGATAACAAAAAGACTAAAAGTCTTTCGGAAAATCTTAGTAGCTTCAACATAACATTTCAAAGCTCTAACTACATCCAAAGAATGCAGTGAACTCTCCTTAGAATTCTTAGGATTAGGACAAAATGAAGGAACTACAATTTCTCTACTAATGTTGTTAGAATTCACAACCTTAGGTAAAAATTTAAAAGAAGTTCGCAACACCGCCTTATCCTGATGAAAAATCAGAAAAGGAGACTCACAAGAAAGAGCAGATAATTCAGAAACTCTTCTAGCAGAAGAGATGGCCAAAAGAAACAAAACTTTCCAAGAAAGTAATTTAATGTCCAGAGAATGCATAGGTTCAAACGGAGGAGCTTGAAGAGCCCCCAGAACCAAATTCAAACTCCAAGGAGGAGAAATAACAAGTTTTATACGAACCAAAGCTTGTACAAAACAATAAAAATCAGGAAAACTAGCAATCTTTCTGTGAAAAAGAACAGAAAGAGCAAAGATTTGTCCTTTTAAGGAACTTGCAGACAAAACTTATCCAAACCATCCTGAAGAAACTGTAAAATTCTAGGAATTCTAAAAGAATGCCAAAAAAAATGATGAGAAAAACACCAAAAAATGCAAGTCTTCCAGACTCGATAATATATCATCCTAGATACAGATTTACGAGCCTGCAACATAGTATTAATCACGGAGTCAGAGAAAACCTCTATGACTGAGAATCAAGCGTTCAATCTCCATACTTTCAATTTAAGGATTTGAGATCCTGATGGAAAAAAAGGACCTTGTGATAGAAGGTCTGGTCTTAACGGAAGAGTCCATGGATGGCAAAACCTGTGAGGCCATGCTGGAGCCACCAGCAGAATAAACGAACGCTCCCTTAGAATTTTGGAAATCACTCTTGAAAGAACTAGAGGCGGAAAGATATAGCAGGATGATACTTCCAAGGAAGTGACAATGCATCCACTGCTTCCGCCTGAGGATCCCTGGATCTGGACAGATACCTGGGAAGCTTCTTGTTTAGATGAGAAGCCATCAGATCTATTTCTGGAAGTCCCCATATTTGAACAATCTGAAGAAATACCTCTGGGTGAAGAGACCATTCGCCCGGATGTAGCAATTGGCGACGGAGATAATCCGCTTCCCAATTGTCTATACCTGGGATATGAACCGCAAATTAGACAGGGGCTGGATTTCGCCCATACAAGTATTCAAGATACTTCCTTATAGCCAGAGGACTGTGAGTCCCTCTTGATGATTGACATATGCCACATTTGTGACATTGTCCGTCTGTAAACAAATGAACGACTCTCTCTTTAGAAGAGGCTACGACTGAAGAGCTCTGAAAATTGCATGGAGTTCCAAAATGTTGATTGGAAATCTCACCTCCTGAGATTCCCAAACCCCTTGTGCTGTCAGAAACCCCCATACAGCTCCCCAACCTGTCAGACTTGCATCTGTTGAGATCACAGTCCAGGTTGGAAGAACAAAAGAAGCCCCCTGAACTAAACGATGGTGGTCTGTACCACGTCAGAGGGTGTCGAACAATCGGTTTTAAAGATATTAAATGAGATATCTTTGTATAATCCTTGCACCACTGGTTCAGCATACAGAGCTGAAGAGGTTGCATGTGAAAATGAGCAAAGGGGAACACGTCCAATGCAGCAGTCATAAGAACCTAGAATTTCCATGCATAAGGCTACCGAAGGGAATGATTGAGACTGAAGGTTTCGATAAGCTGAAACCAAATTCAGACGTCTCTTGTCCGACAGAGACAGAGTCATGGAAACTGAATCTATCTGGAAACCTAAAAAAGGTTACTCTTGTCTGAGGAATCAACAAACTGATTGGTTAATTGATCCTCCAACCATGTTCTTGAAGAAACAACACTCATAAAAAGCTGGAAAGGATCTTTCCATTGAAAATTAGCAAAGGGAATTGAATCCAATGCTGTTAAAACTTCTATGCATATATAGCAACTGAAGGAAAAAATAGAGACTAAAGGTACCGACAGACGGAACCCAATACAAATTGTCCCTTGTCCGATAGAGACAAAGACAGTGACATAAACCATCTGGAAACCTAAAAAAGGCGACCCTTACGTGAGGAATCAAGAACTTTTGAAAAAAAGATCCTCTAACTATGTCCTGAAGAGCAAGTGAATCATATGAGAGTCCGCATCCTCAGGAAATAATCTGAATGAAAACAGAAAAATGAAAAATATGCATTTATTGTATCTAATGAAAACAAATAATGCTATCAGTGACCATAAAAAGGCAGAATAGTTTGAGTAAAACTCCAAAACCCAGTTCCTAAAAAAGGAACTGGAAGAAAAACCCCAGAAGATTCCAGGTCTGAGCAGCGCTTGAACCCCATGGGTGCCCAGCCATGCTACAACAGTATCCAAAATATATAGGACAGAAACACACTTAAAGAAAGTGTTAGCCTTACTGGAATAAAATCAAAGAAATTTGGACAAAATAGAACCAAATAAATTTCAAAGAAGTCTTAACCTGCCCCTTACCAGCCAAGCTGGAATACGGCACGTACATCGCAATATTAGGGAGCTGATTTCGAACCCCAATTATAAACATGTTACTTGGGAAAGAACTCAGGAATTCGTTCCTTAATAAGAACAACCAAACTAGTATAAGCTTAAAGTTTTAGTCTTAGAACTCAATCTTGAAGCCCATAGTAACAGTTAAGAATTGAATCCAATTATAAAACAAATAATTGATTATCTTAGAACAAAAGAAATATGGATTTTCTTTTTTTTTTTTTTAAAAATCACAAAAGTCTTCTAGCTAAAATAGCTAAAGACATAGATTAACCCTCATTTGCGAATATATTCAATAAAATGAAGACACAAATGAAATCATTAGCATGATAGTCCAGTTTAAAGGACCAGTCAAAACAGAGGACTTGCAAAATGCAAAACAACAAGACAAATGCAACAGCACCTAGTCTAGTAAATGTTGTCCCTTTAACAATGCTAAAATAAATCATAATCTGATACTTGATCTTAAAGTAAACAGAAAAAAAGAAGCAATTGCAATATCACAGGACCAAGAAAAGTACCTGAAACTAAATAATTTTCCATAAATAAGATACAACTATATAAAGGAAAATAAATATTATTTTGCTATAGAAACAATAGCATAATTAGTAGGAGTAGAGATAGCCCCAATAAATTGGAGAACCCTCCAAATTGAATTTAACTGCTGGCAAAGAATATAGTTTAAAACCTTGAAGAAGGAATAAAAGAGAATTCTCAGCCTATTCCATTCCCTAGTATGGGGAATTGGAAAGAAAACCTCTGAAATCACAGAAGAAAAAAGGCAGAAATAGTGTCAGCTAGTCTTAAAGAACTAGTTACCTTAATATCCAAAATAATCAACACCTCTTCAACAAAGAACAAATGTACCTTAATAAAAAAATTATAAAAAAGTAATTTGTTAGTGTCAATATCTGATGAAGAGAATTTCTGAAAGAGAAAAAAACATCATCAGAGAAGGATAAATCAGTATGTTGTTGGTCATTTGAAACTTCAATAATTAAAAAAGAAGTGAAAAAGACCTAAAAATGGTATTAGAAGGCACAAAGTCAGACAAAGCCTTAATCAGAAAAAATATTTCTTATAAATCTTCTAAACATTTCTTGAACTTAAGAATGGAAATGTATAAAGCATAAATACTAATGGAATCTGCATGTAAAGGTATATCATAATAACTTATTACAAACCATAGCTAAAGATAAATATTTATAACATTTAAAATAAATGAACTTAGCTTTGGTAGAACTGAAACTCAGTTAAGCATTTTTCCAGAAGTGGCTTCTGACTCAGGGACAAACGGAGACATCTTGCAATATGTAATAGAAAAAACAACATATAAAGCAAAATCGATCAAATTCCTTAAATGACAGTTTCAGGAATGGGAAAAAATGCTAGTGAACAAGCTTCTAGCAACCAGAAGCAATAATTAATGAGACTTAAATAATGTGGAGACAATAGTGACGCCCATATTTTTTAGCGCCAAAAAAGACACCCACATTATTTGGCGCCTAAATGCTTTTGGCGCCAAAATGACGCCACATCCGGAACGCCGACACTTTTGGCGCAAAAAAACGTAAAAAAAATGACGCAACTTCCGGCGACACGTATGACGCCGGAAACAGAAAAAATTTTGCGCCAAAAAAGTCTGCGCCAAGAATGACGCAATAAAATGAAGCATTTTCAGCCCCCGCGAGCCTAATAGCCCACAGGGAAAAAGTCAAATTTTAAGGTAAGAAAAAAATTGATTGATTCATATGCATTATCCCAAATATGAAACTGACTGTCTGAAATAAGGAACGTTGAACATCCTGAATCAAGGCAAATAAATGTTTGAACACATATTTAGAACTTTATATAAAAGTGCCTAACCATAGCTTAGAGTGTCACAGAAAATAAGACTTACTTACCCCAGGACACTCATCTACATATAGTAGAAAGCCAAACCAGTACTGAAACGAGAATCAGTAGAGGTAATGGTATATAAATAAGAGTATATCGTCGACCTGAAAAGGGAGGTAAGAGATGAATCTCTACGACCGATAACAGAGAACCTATGAAATAGACCCCGTAGAAGGAGATCATTGAATTCAAACAGGCAATACTCTCCTCACATCCCTCTGACATTCACTGAGAGGAAAACCGGGCTCCAACCTGCTGCGGAGCGCATATCAACGTAGAATCTAGCACAAACTTACTTCACCACCTCCATAGGAGGCAAAGTTTGTAAAACTGATTTGTGGGTGTGGTGAGGGGTGTATTTATAGGCATTTTAAGGTTTGGGAAACTTTGCCCCTCCTGGTAGGAATGTATATCCCATACGTCACTAGCTCATGGACTCTTGCTAATTACATGAAAGAAACAGCAGTTATGAAGCAGCGGTCTAAAGACCGCTGCTCCATAACCCTGTCCGCCTGCTCTGAGCAGGAATCACCGGAATTCAACCCGATCGAATACGATCAGGTTGATTGACCCCCCTTGTTGGCGGCCCATTGGCCGCGAGTCTGCAGGGGGCGGCGTTGCACCAGCAGCTCTTGTGAGCTGCTGGTGCAATGCTGAATACGGAGAGCGTATTGCTCTCCGCATTCAGCGAGGTCTTGCAGACCTGATCCGCAAGACCTTGGATAAACTGGCCCCATAATGTCATTTATATTTGTTACATAAGTATTTGGTCATATCATTTAATTTACCTCTCCTCTTATGTATACAAGATCGGAATTTGTATTTGTGTATTTTCTTTTTTTTTTTTCTCTCAATAAAAGTAAATAAAAAAAACAACAACACAAAAACCATAGCAACAGGAAAATATGACTTTGCTGAAAATTTAACAAAACCGTTTCAGAGCTATAATAGTTGTTGATGACATAAGTAACAACATCATATATGATTGATAACGTCATACATCATATTGTAATAGATCTTCGTTTACATTACTGATCATGTGACACTGCAGCACCTAGGGGTGGACTGAGGCCCTGCACATAAGTGAGACTCCTGATGTGCTGCTTATGCTCGCAGTCACAGTTGTTAAATGAGCTAGCACACTGGTGACAGTTCCGCTACTCTAGCAGTTGTGACTGTAGAAGGAGTGGGCACAAGCCTATATTAATACACACAGTGAGTGCTTACAGCGCCCACCAGGTCAAGACAGCTGCCCTAATGGTTGTGAGCTGGGGAAAGCAGCAAATGATCAGGAGCTAGCAGACAGCTGTGCTAGCAGTAACTAAGTTAATGGTGCACAGAATTTGTGCACTGTCCCTGGAATGGGTGCCCTGTGTCTAAATAGGATATCTGTTGCTCGGGGCGCCATGTACTGAGGTGTCTGGCCATGGAGGGGGGCCCTGGGAGCAGGATGTGGCTCTGTGGCTGTGGGGGCCCCTGGTGGGAGTTATGGAAGGCAGGCAGTGGGTTGAGGAAGGGGCGTAGGAGGCAGGGTGGGCACAAGGGGCAAGGTGGGATCCCTTCTAAAAAATTTGCCCGGAGGCCCTGGTTGGTATCAGTCCTCTACTGGCAACACCTAAAATATAACACAAGACAATATATTCAATTGGATTGGTATGAGTTGCAAGATACATTGTGTTTAATATAGCAGAATCTTGATACAATGATGAAAATCTCATCTGATCCTTGCTAGATGAAAAATGCTCCTTTATCTAAGAAACCATAGTGAAACTGAATCCAGACAGTAGTAATTGCTAGAGGTCAGTGCTAATCAGAACATCCAGTAGCACTTTGTTCTTGGCTGCAGGACAATCGGACAGGCACCACTGAATTTCAGCTTGTTTTGCCCCAAGTATGTATCGGTAAAAGGGCAAGCACAATTATAATGATACAGTATATTGATAGAATCCTGGAGGAGACTTGTTCAATGAAAGTAAGTGCAACATTTGAGAAAAAGTACAAAGTCTCCATCTGCAAAGATTCTCTCAGGTTCAGTCCTACTTCCTTTCACATGTTTCAATGAAATAATCACACTTCGTCAGAGAGGTCAGTAAAAGGGGGAGCTCTACTTAAATTTCACATATATTATTTTTTTGTTCCTGATATAACAACTCATTAAATGTGTGTGCATAGGGTATTGTGTAGCAATGTGTGCATTTGGGTTTGGTACATGATTGCTAAGCACTGAAACAAAGGTTGAGCAAGTGAGCTAAGGGATAAAGTTATTCAATCAGTGATGTAACTGGTTTAGCAGGTTAGCTAGGAGGTTAAAGGGACAGTCTACTCCAGAACTTTTATTGTTTAAAAAAACTAAATTTATGCTTACCTGATAAATTTATTTATTTCTTGAGACGGTGAGTCCAAGGATCATCTCTAATTACTATTGGTAATATCACTCCTGGCCAGCAGGAGGAGGCAAAGCTGTTAAGTATCACCTCCCTTCCCTCAAACCCCAGTCATTCGACCGAAGGAAAAGAAGAGAAAGGAAGTAACATAAGGTGCAGAGGTGCCTGAGGTTTACAAAACAAAAAGACTGCTCTAATTACTATTGGGAATTAATGCCCAAGATAGAGGACACAGATGATAAGGGAGGGACAAGACAGGAAACCAAAATGGAAGGCACCACTGCTTGAAGAACCTTTCTCCCAAAAGAAGCCTCAGCCGAGGCAAACATATCAAACTTAAAGAATTTTGAAAAGTGTGTAGAGAAGACCAAGTTGTAGCCTTGCAAATCGGTTCCATAGAAGCTTCATTTTTGAATGCCCAGGAAGAGGAAACAGCCTTTGTGGAATGAGCCGTGATTCTCTCAGGGGGCTGCTGTCCAGCAGTTTCATAGGCCAAATGGATTATACTTCTCAGCCACAAAGAAATAGACGTAGCCTTCTTCAATGCACGTATCACATCTAGGTTGTGCAGTAAACGGTCTTTATGAGAAGAAGGGTTAGGACACAAAGAAGGAACAACGATTTCCTAGTTAATATTCCTATCCGAAACAACTTTTGGAAGGAATACCTAACTTAGTACGCAGAACTACCTTATACAAATGAAAAAACAAAGTAAGGAAATTCCCACTGCAACGCCGAGAGTTCAAAAACTTTTCAAGCAGAAGAAATAGTAACACGAAACAAAAGTTTCCAAGATAACATCTTAATATCTAAGGAATGGATAGGCTCAAACGGAGACTGCTGAAGAACTTTAAGAACAAGGTTAAGACTCCAGGGAGGAGTAACAGATTTGTACACAGGTCTGATTCTGACCAAGGCCTGACAGAAGGATTGAACATCTGGCACGTCCGCCAAACGCTTATGCAACAATATAGACAAGGCAGAGATCTGACCCTTCAAGGTACTAGCAGATAATCCCTTCTCCAGACCCTCCAGGAGAAAAGGCAAAATCCTAGGAATCCAAACTCTACTCCAAGAGTAGTCTCTGGATTCACACCAATACTGATATTTACGCCATAACTTATAGTAAATCTTTCTGGTAACAGGCTTACAAGCCTGAATCATGGTCTCAATGACCAACTCAGAAAAACCACACTTAGATAAAATTAAGCGTTTAATCTCCAAGCAGTCAGCTTCAGAGAAATGAGATTTGGGTGAAGGAAGGGCCCTTGAGGTAGAAGGTCCTTCCTCAGTGGAAGTTTCCAAGGTGGGAGAGATGACATCTCCACTAGGTCTGCATACCAGATGCTGCAAGGCCACGCCGGTGCAATGAGGATCACCGACGCCCTCTCCTGTTTAATTCGAGCAATGACCCAAGGAAGGAGAGCGAATGGAGGAAACAGGTATGCTAGACTGAAATTCCACGGAACCGCTAAGCATCTATCAGTACAGCCTGAGGATCCCTTGACCTCGAACCGTACCTCGGGAGCTTGGCATTCTGTTGAGATGCCATGAGATCCAGCTCCGGCTGTCCCTATTTGATAGTCAAGATGGAAAGCACCTACGGATGGAGTTCCCACTCCCCCGGGTGAAAGGTCTGTCTGCTCAGAAAATCCGCTTCCCAATTGTCCACTCCTGAAATGTGGATCGCAGACAGACAGCAGTTGTGGGTCTACGCCCACTGAATAATTTTGGCTACCTCTATCATGGCCAAGGAACTCCGAATTTCTCCCTGATGGTTGATGTAAGCTACTGAAGTTATGTTGTCTGACTGGAACCTGATAAACCAGGCTGAAGCTAACTGAGGCCAGGCCAGAAGAGCATTGACGATTGCCCTCAGCTCTAGGATGTTTACGGGGAGACCTGACTCCTCCCGGGTCCAAAGACCCTGAGCCTTTAATGAGCCCCAGACTGCTCCCCATCCCAGCAGGCTGGCATCCGTGGTCACAATCACGCAGGTAGGTCTGTGGAAGCAGGTTCCCTGGGAGAGATGCTCCATAGACAACCACCATGGAAGAGAATCTCTTGTTGCCTGCTCCAGCTCTAATCTTGGTGACAGATCCACAAAATCCCTGTTCCATTGACTGAGCATGCATAGCTGCAGATTCACCTTCCATCTGTGAGAGCGCAGAGAAAATATAACAACATCTCTGTGTGGGAGCTTGCTTGTTGAAAAGATAGCGCCTGAACAAGAATGTTATCCAGATAAGGCATCACTGCAACGCCCAGCAGCCGGAGCACCACCAACAGCGCAACCAGAACCTTTGAGAAAATCCTGGGAGCTGTGGCAAGGCTGAATGGAAGAGCCACAAATTGAAAGTCTTTGTCTAGAAACGCAAACCTCAGAAACTTGTGATGGTCCCTGTAGATGGGAATATGCAGGTACGCATCCTTTAAATCTACTGTTGTCATGAATTGACCTTCTTGAACCAAGGGAAGACTGGAACAAATTGTTTACATCTTGAAGGACGGTACTCTGAGGAACTTGTTTAGACTCTTGAGGTCTGAAAGTTTCCTCTTTTTTGGGAACCACGAACAGATTGGAGTAGAATCACAGACCCTGTTCCTGCATTGGAACAGGAACTATCACTCCCAGGTCGGAAAGATCCCGGACACAAGGTAAGAAAGCCTCTCTATTTATCTGGTCTACAGATAATCTTGAGAGAAGGAACCTGCCCCTGGGAGGAAAAGTCTTGAACTCTAGTTTGTATCCCTGGGACACGATGTCCACCACCCAGGGATCCAGATCATTCCAAACCCAGGCTTGAGCAAAGAAAGAAAGTCTGCCCCAAACAAGATCCGCTCCCAGATCGGGGGCAGACCCTTCATGCTGACTTTGAGTCATTAGAGGGCTTCTTAGATTGCTTCCCCTTGTTCCAAGACTGAATGGACTTCCAGGAAGACTTGAACTGTTCTTGTTTGGAAGAGGGAGGGGAAGGTTTACCTTTAAAGTTTCAAAAGGAAATAGGATTTTCTGTTTATTTATTTTATCCTGAGGGAGGAAATGTCCCTTACCTCCCGTAATATCTGAAATGATTTCGGCCAAGCCTGGCCCAAACAAGGAATCACCAAAAGTTTAGATTTAGATGACACATCCACAGACCAGGATTTCAACCATAAGGCTCTACGAGCCAAAACAGCAAATCAGAAATCTTTGCTCCCAATTTAATGACTTGTAAGGAAGCATCCGTGATAACGGATTTGGCCAACTTAAGAGCCTTGATCCTGTCCTGGATCTCTTCAAGAGGAGTATTCGTCTGAATAGATTGAGATAACGCATCAAACCAGTAAGCTGCCGCGCTGGTGACAGTAGCAATACACACCGCAGATTGCCATTGTAAACCCAGGCATACATACATCTTTTTAAGTAACCCTTCCAACTTCTTATCCATAGGATCCTTAAAAGAACAGCTATCCTCCATGGGAATAGTGGTTCTCTTAGCCAAGGTGGAAATTGCCCCTTCTACCTTGGGGACCATTTGCAAAGACTCCTTTATAGAGTCAGCTATTGGAAACATCTTCTTAAAAATTGGGGATGGAGAAAAAGGCATACAAGGTCTCTCCCATTCCCGTGTAATAATCTCTGTAGCCTGGCCTGGTACCGGAAAAGCCTCCACCATCGAAGGAACGTCAACATTTTTGTTTAATTTACTAGACTTCTTAGGATAGACTATGACCGTCATGTCGGAGTCGTCCAGGGTGGCCAAAACCTCTTTAAAGGACCAGTCAACACTGTAGATTTGCATAATCAATAAATTTATTTATTTATAAAATATTTTACCAGGAAGGATACATTAAGAAATGCATGATAAGAAGACAATGCAATAGCACTTAGTCTAAACTTCAAATGAGAAGTAGATTTTTGTTAAATAAATTTCAAAGTTATGTCTATTTCCACTCCTCCTGTATCATGTGAAAGCCATCAGCCAATCACAAATGCATATACGTATATGCTGTGAATTCACATGCTCAGTAGGAGTTGGTGACTCAAAAAGCGTAAATATAAAAAGACTGTGCACATTTTGTTAATGGAAGTAAATTGGAAAGTTGTTTAAAATGGCATGCTGTATCTGAATCATGAAGTTAAATTTTGACTTGAGTGTCCCTTTAAGTAACAACCGGAGGTGTTCTAGCTTAAACCTGAAGGATACAACTTCAGCATCAGAAAAAGGAATTACACTGTCTGAGTCTAAGACTTCACCCTCAGATGCTACCGAAGTCTCCTCCTCAGACCTCTGAGAGGGAACATTCGGAATAGCCATGGCTGTATAACTATTCTTTACATTTCCTCTTGCGCTTTCCCTGCAGCATGGGAAAGGCAGACAACACATCAGTTACCGCAGAGGATATGTGGGTAGCAATGTCTTGCAAGGTAACCTCAACTGGAGTGTGAGAGGAAACGCAGGGCACTGCAAGTGTAGATGATGGGACGCTTGAGGAGAAAGCTGCGGCATACCCCTGAACAGCATCCGCCTTATCTAATGATGGCTCAGAATCAAAAAGTCTATCCCTGTAATATAATGTTCTTTCAATACATGAGGAACAAAAAGGGATTGGAGGTTTCACATTAGAATCAAAACAAAAGCTACATGTAACGTTTTGCAGGGCCTCTTGATCCATATTTACCCAATATTCAAACAAAATAAACCCAACTGCTCTTATTTAGGTTTGAAAAATAATAACACAAAAAACGTTACTGTAAAACAATTTTCCTTTATTCTTTAGCTACCGCCAAGCAGCAGTTCACTATAAACCTCAGACAGCCTCCTCACCTCACCTACCTGTCCTCCTGGGAACCGGATTAAGCTTTGACTACAATCCAGACTCAATTTATAGCTGTTCAAAACGGCTATAAAACAAACGCTCTTCCTTTAAGCAGAGACGCAGCAAAACAACCACTCTGGACCAGAACTAACATGAAGTGCTCCGGAAAGGTGCGCAATACTAAATTGCCACCTCAGGAAACCAGCCTTTCCTATTCGTGGGCGTTCCATCCTAAACAGAAAAGCGACCGGCCACCATTACTATCAATGCCGAAACCTATTTCACATAAATAAAACACACTACCGCTGCAACACAAAGGTCGGAATCAAACCGGAACAAAATAAAATAAATCTGATCCTCTCCAAAACATTTTACATCCCCAGTGCCTGCATACACTGCCTACTTAAATCCTATTCCCAAATAGGATTACTAGTGTTTAACGTCCCAAAAACAGATTTAATTGATAAAGTTTCATATTCTACATTCCAAGAAAATAAAACTAGGAACTTACCCGAAGATCAATCTGCCCGGCAGCAGGGCAGCTCACTTGGTATGAGAGGGCATCTCCCTCACATGGACTCGTGGAAAAATTAGAAAAGACTGAATAATCCTAATCAGGCTTTCAGGATAGGGCAGCAACAACTATTTGGGAGGCGCAGTGAGGATTATACCCCACAAGTTCCCATTTGCTTAAAAGCCACCACTGCTCTACTGAAGAGACTGACATGGGCTACGGCTACACCCCAGGAAAGATCAGAACAAACCTGCTCTGCTTTAAAATAATAAAATTTTGATTGAAGAATCTTCTTTCAGACACCTACATTTTACCACCTCCTTGCTTTTAACTTAGGCAAAGAGAATGACTGGGGTTTGAGGGAAGGAAGGTGATACTTAACAGCTTTGCTGTGGTGCTCTTTGCCTCCTCCTGCTGGCCAGGAGTGATATTCCCAATAGTAATTAGAGATGATCCATGGACTCACCGTGTCATTAGAAAGATAGATAATCCCTTTATTACCCATTCCCCAGTTTTGCATAACCAACATGGTTATATTAATATACCTTTTATCTCTGTGATTTCCTTGTATATAAGCCTCTGCAGACTTCCCCTTTATTTGATTTCTTTTGATACTTTCATTTTAGTCAATCAGTGCTGACTCATAAATAACTCCACGGGCATGAGCACAATGCTATCTTTATGACACACATGAACTAGCGCTGTCTAGCTGTGAAAAACTGTCAAAATACACTGAGATAAGAGGCAGCATTCAAATTGCATATGAGCCTGCATACCTTTAGCTTTCAATAAAGAATACCTAGCGGCCAATTTACCAAAGTGCGAGCGGACATGATACGATGTAGCGTATCATGTCCGCCACACATAGATAAATGCAGACATCATACAGCTTGTGCAACGCCGCCCCCCTGCAGATTTGCGGACAATTGGATTGGCCGTTAGCAGGGGGTGTCAATCAGCCCGATCGTATAGGATAGGGCGGATTGATGAACATGGCCTCAGAGCAGGCGGACAAGTTATGGAGTAGCGGTCTTTAGAGCCTGAAGGATAATTTGGCCCCCAAGAGACCAAAGCAAATTTGATGATAAAAGTAATTTGGAAAGTTGTTTAAAAGTGCATGCCCTAGCTGAATCATAGTTTAATTTTGACTAGACTGTCCCTTTAAGGTATATGATCAGTGGTGTAATTAGATTCAGAAGGTTAGCTCAGGGGTAAAGTTATGTAATCAGTGATGTAATTATTAATTATTTATGATGTCATTACTAAGGTGATTATTTTCTCATAAAAAATACATACTTTTAATCTGTGCATTTTCAAGTACATTTTGACATTTTCTTACTTTGTGTATTTCATCGATTTGTTCATGCTTCATTCTTTTGAAATAAATACATAAATAAAAGAGGCACAAATATTAAACACAGTAATTATCTGTTTTATAACATGTGAGCCCTATTGTGTATTTATACTGTGACTATGTAAGATGCCCTTCATTTTATGCTATTAAACACTATAGAAAACTAAAGCTAATCAATTGCAGAATTTCATCTGTACGAGCACAGTGACACCTACTGGTTGGATGCCACTTTCTGTCAACTGAAAAGTGTAACATATTGTTCTTGTAGCATAGTCAGTAGCCTTCTTTTATCTTAATTGATGTTTCCATGTTCACTACTATAAGGTCTGAGTAATACAATGTGGCACAAATCATTTTACAGAGAGGGCAGGTGGGACCCAGGCTTTGCCTGCATCATGTATGTCCCTTTTGTGTGCCTCCTGCAGAAAGAAAATGCTCAGAGTTTAAGTGTATGTCTTTTGCCTTTACATTATGGTTGAAATGCTTCCAAGATGGCTGTCACAGTGTAGAGAACCTACTATATTTGTACAGGAAGGTTGTGTAAGTTCTTATCCTCCGGTGTAAACTAAGAGGGAAGAATAACTCAGTCATGAATAAGAAGCCCCTCTTGCTCCTATGTAATTGCCAGTTTAGCTTCTGTAAACGTCTGGAGATGGAGGACCAAAGCCTCTAGGACCAGCAAGGTAAAATTATGCCCCTGGCTACAAGCTACATTGGTCTTTCTATTAAATACATGTTGAATAATGAAGATGACAAGGGAATTTCCCTTCAATCTAAACAGTGACATTTTAGAAAAATATTACATTTTCTTGGAAGTTCTGCTGATCATACACAGGCAAAATATTTATGTGCCACTTTATTTGCATAATATCATTTTTTAGAGTTTATTGTCCCTTTAAGCACATAATTTCAGAATTTGTTGGTGCTCTACAAATTAATCATAATAATAATTAGACGTGCATTTTTTTCAGACAAGTATAAAAAAGCACAAATGTTTCCTTAGTCTTTTGCATTCATCTTAAAAAGATAAATGACCACCCCTTTTAACAAAAAAGGAACAAACAAAATGCATATAAAAAAAATAGTTGTTTAACCTTTTAAAGCCGTTATGCCGTTCCATTCCGTCATAATTAGACTGGGCTTTAAAGCCGTTATGACGGAATGGAACGTCATAACTAACGGCTGTCCTGAAGCCTTCTGTGCTTCAGGGATTTAATCGCGGTCTGGAGGGCGTTCCTAGGATTGTAGGGACGCCCCCCAGATGCGATCCAATAATTGAAATCTCGCGATCGTATGCACGATCGCGTAGTTTCAATTTGTCTACATCGGAACAGTTGTTCCGATGTAGGCACTTTAACCCTGTCACGAAAGGGTTAATTTGTGTGGTTAAACCCGTTACTCTAAATGAGGAAAATGTTTTAATAATGATTAACAATGTTCTTGTCAGTTGATTGTTTCTAAGTATGTAAGACTAACTTTCTCCTTGGCCAATCCTAACCCCATATAAAAAAAAAAAAAAAAAAAAACACAATAAAAAACACACAATAATAAAAAATATCTTCTCTGTTTTGCTGATGGCTTATAGCAGTAGCACTATTTACTAATGTAACTTTTACTAACGTAACTTTTAGTGTAAGCTGCTGTCCAGCTGCTCTTCTGCTGCCATGAAGACATTCCCATTAGGAAATAAAGGACAGAAAGATTTTCATGAGTTTTTTTTTTTTTTTATCTGTGCACACATGAAAATATAATTGTAATTTGTTCCCTGAAACTTAAAAGATGGTGACTGTATGTATATTAATGTGTGATGTTTGGGAGATGTTTATCTATAAAGTTTTAACTACTAGTAGAGATCTGTCAAAGAGAGGAGAGAAAAAAAGAAACTGTGAAAACAAGAAAGAAAGGAAAAAAAGGGAAAGGAAAAAATACAGTCAGGGTTGGATGTTTTTAAAGCACCAACCTTATAAAGGTAATACAGATGGACAAAACACCAGCAAAAAAAAAAAAAAAAAAGTCTAATCTATTTTGAATGTCATATTTTGTGCAAAAATCTACAATTGTATATTGCTACAAATGATATAAAGCAGTGTTTATGGAAGATCTGAGAAGAATAAATTATGGTTTATCCACTGATTTCAGCAAATCTCTTCAAAAAGCTGCGGCTTCCAAGGCAACAATACCTAACCCGTTGGAACTTGTACGAGGGCAAATGTCTTCCTTGTTGTCACCTTAAAATCTGATGTGCTGAAATCCTAATGAAAAAGCTATGGATCACCAGAACGAGAACACTAAATAATTGCATTGCCTTCATGGATTATCATATTCTAGTCTAGTTTGAAGCTTTCTTGCATCAGTCGACTCTATAATGTCTAACCATATAGTTAGATAACCACTACCAGTGTTATCTCATGCAAGTGGTACAAATACCATGGTAAATAATGAGAAGATCTCATTAAACCCTGGAATTGCTTCATACATTCAATACATAAAATTATACATAAATTAATGAGGATAAGGTAATCTCTTGATTAATAGACACTTTAGGCCTAATGTGAGTTAACAACCTAAGAATTTAGCTTTTGCTTGCTTTAGGCAGGGCATGAACTTAATGTCCTAAGTTCACTGACCTTAGATACTGGATATTGGGCCTATGGCGTAATCTGTGTTCCTTGAGAGTATTCTGTAGATAGAGGCAGGTAGATCTCTTGCATGATCATAGGCACAATGCAATGTGCTAAGGTAGCCTGTGACAGCAGGATAAATAAGGCCTGTGTCATACTCAAGAAAACACAAAGGGATCTGAAAATGCCTGTCACTTATACACTTTGCATAGACACTGGCAGAACTATTCTACAGCAGGACAGATCTGTGGCCATACCCTAACTGCTGTAAGGTACTAACCACTGGATAATGAATCAAGTATTTAAAGGGTAACATCCCTATGCAGGAAGGGTACATGCATATTATCAGCATGCCTTGGAACCCCTGTGCTGAGTACATATACCCTCTACCTAAACATCTTTATGTCCATCATTAATGACAGCACAGAAAGGGCTACAAAGAGAGAAGCTACTGGACCATGTCTTCAGCAATGATGCAGTGTTTGTATGAAATAAAGTGGCACAAGTTGTAAAGACTTAGCGCTCCAGATGTGCACACTCTTCAGCCTACATCATTTATCATTATGCGCTCATGAAAAGGAACAGTTTTAACAAAAGAGACCAAGAGAAATAGGTCCATTTGATAAAATAAAAACATTGGAAAGTTCTTTAAAATGGCATAATCTATCTGAATCATAAAAGTTTAATGACTTCCATATCCCTTTAAAGATACATGAATAGTCAAAATTAAAATGTCAGGGTTCGGACAGACCATGCAATTTTCAGAGACTTTACAATTTACTTCTTATTTCAAATCAACTTAGTTCTTTAAGTATCCTTTGTTGGAAAGCATACCTAGGTAGGTTCAGGAGCAGTAATGCACTAAATCATAGCTGGTGATTGATGTCTACACACGTGCATCTTGTCATTGGCTAACCAAATGTGTTTAGCTAGCGCCAAAAAGTTCATTACAAACCAAATTCAGGGGTTAAATACATACCTATTGCTCTGTACCCTGTTGTCTTATGGGTTATATAATTCCTGGAAGTCCAAGGAAATCTGGAGCATGTGACTTGAGTTTGACACAACCTTTAAGCTACATCTGCGTTTCTAAGTTGCCACCTACAAGAGTGACTTGCTTGAAGACTTATATATTTTCTTCCTCATTCTGGAGGGCAGGACTGGCAGAAATTGCCACTTGCAGGTGGTGAGGCAGTTCCTTCATAGTAGCTTTTGTTGGGAGAGTTTCTGCTATAGTAATGCTGTAACAAGCAAATGTAGCAAGAAATGTTGTGTGTAAAACCAAATAAAATGAGTATTTTCCATAGCTGCTACCATCAATAAATGGCTACCATGCAACTTCATACTCAATTAAATATTATTCCTTTAGTTTCCCGACTACATACAGTAACTGATCGTCGATGCTTAACTTAGGTCAAGATAAACTTCAAGAAATCAGTGCTAAACCTCTGCATGAGTGTAACTAACCCTGACTCTCTTCATTATGGTTCAAAACAGGAGTCAGAAAAATCTGATCTTTGGTAAAAAAAAAAAAAAACTTAGAAAGATCCTTGATTTTGCAAGTGGAACAAAAGGGAACAGGCACAAACTAGAAATATAATTTATCTACAGAAACTTTGAGGAACTGGACAATTGTATGGATAGGAGTATAAGTATTCTTCAGATCTATGGTAATCATAAACTGACCAAGATCCAAGGTAAAAGGACTGACTGAAGGAACTTCAAATATGGTTCTGTTACATGTCTGTTAAGGTATTTTAACATCCACACTAGGTAACTGTCCCACTTTTTTTTTAGCAATACAAACAGTTACAAGACATAGCCAGGTTGCAAAATGACAAGGGACTTAAAGTTACAGGTAAATTTAATTTCCTCTCCAAAATCACCACCTTATGCCCAATCGCCACACACTCTAGGCTTCATCTAGAACACCCAAACTTCACCATCTAATATTAAAACCTAAAACTATAAGATAAAGCCAACTAATATTATGTCACACACAGGTGGCCTCTCTCAAGCAGAAACAAGCCGTCCCACAGACACTCGACAACAAGCCGTCCCACAGACACTCGACAACAAGCCGTCCCACAGACACTCGACAACAAGCCATCCCACAGACACTCGACAACAAGCCATCCCACAGATACTTGACAACAAGCCATCCCACAGACACTCGACAACAAGCCGTCCCACAGACACTCGACAACAAGCCGTCCCACAGACACTCGACAACAAGCCGTCCCACAGATACTTGACAACAAGCCATCCCACAGACACTCGACAACAAGCCGTCCCACAGACACTCGACAACAAGCCGTCCCACAGACACTCGACAACAAGCCGTCCCACAGACACTTGACAACAAGCCGTCCCACAGACACTTGACAACAAGCCATCCCTCAGACACTTGACAACAAGCTGTCCCACAGATACTCGACAACAAGCTGTCCCACAAGAAAATTTTGTAAGCTTGATAAAATAATTAAAAACTCATAAATCTAAATCTTCTGTCTGAACCTTGAAAGTCCCTTTAAGCAGCAATTAAACTAAATCCCCCACACTGAACAGATATTAAAACAAATAGAAAAAGCTGTGCTACATTAAGGTAAAACTCATGAATACAAATTATTATCTATACATTTTCCAACAATTCATACACAATTTCCACTTTAGACTATAAACCAAGAACAATACACCAGTGTTAATTTTGACGGCAAGTTTCAATTTAGTCTTAGTTTTAGTCTTTTGACTAAAATGCCATTTTAGTTTTAGTCGTATTTTAGTCATCTGAATTGTTTTAGTTTTAGTCTAGTTTTAGTCGACTAGTCTACTAAAATCTAAGGGGTGTAGTTAAAGTGTAATGCATTATTTAAACAATATAAAAACTTTAACAGTTCTCTGTTAATAATTAAAACAAGTATCAAGTAACTGAACACAACAAAACGTTTCTGCAGCTAGCACAGGCACAGCATAACTTAAACCCATATTCATAGGTTATGCTTATTTCTATAGGAAGAATCAATTGATTGTTCACAGATTCGAAAAAATTTCGGCAACGATATTAGCACTGCTCTAGAACTTCCAAACTCATTATATACTCCTGGAGTAAAGGTTTATTAAACAGTTTTTATTTATGGTATTAAGGTCTGAACATGCAATACAGATTTAACTGTTGTGGTATATAACATGTCTTTATTTTTCTTAAAATTTAATAAAATGAAGTTTCGTAAATTTTACAAAAGAGCAGTAATTGGATATGGATTGATTATAACACCTTGCATAAAATGTTTTTGTCAGCAAATTTTGATTTAGTTTTAGTCATAGTCTTTTGACTAAAATGACATTTTAGTTTTAGTCGTATTTTAGTCATTAGAATCTCTTTAGTTTTATAGTCATTTTAGTCTAGTTTTAGTCGACGAAATTAACACTGCAATACACATACTAAACCTCCTTGTGAGTCACACTTCTGATATAGAAAGCAGATATGTTGCTTTTATCTAGAACTATGAAATAAATAATTCCTTGTGATTCAGTCACACACAATTAACTAGCCATGTATAAATCAGCCTTTTGTAATAAGAGTGGGAACAATTAGAATTTCCATGGCTGATCCATAAAACAGTCCTGTAGTGCCCTGTCTATTCAATGTTCTAAACAGAGACATGTCTTCTTATGAAAAAACATGAGCTTCCGGTATTACTTGAGACTTCACTGTAGATTTTCCATCAATAATAAAGCGGTTTTGGCTCCTGCAATCTGAGTCTTTCTCAAGAGCTTTGTCAATCAGACATGTTTGTATTGTATGTATTGGATACTTGTAAAGCGCAGCTAATCACCCGCAAGGGTCTCAAGGCGCTGCTCATTTTATCGACCTTGGAAGGATGAAAGGCTGAGTGGACCTCGCCGGGGATCGAACCTGCAACCCTTGGGTTGCTACAGAGCTCAGCCACAGTGCCTTAGCATGCTGAGCTATTTGGACATTAAAAAAAAAAAAAAAAAGTGGCATAAAATTACACAAAATGGTATGAAAATAACAGTGCACATCATGAACTGTTATTAGTTAAATTAAAAAAAAATGTTAAACACATTAGTCAGTCTTTATTAGTATTGTATTAATTGGCTGCCATGTTTAATTTTTGGTTTGGCCTTATATCTTTTGGTTTTGTAAAAGTTCGCTAAATCCCCTGTGCTTGAAATCACTATTTCAAATAGTTTCTAACTAGATTTACCAGTTATATAAGATACGTAATTTGAGTGGTTTTACTTTTTAAGACAGAAGCTTTAAATTATATTTGAAAGAGTTAGGGGAAATAAAAATAGGAACATAAATCGCCCACTCTTGCATACTATGTTTATGTCTGACGCTTCCAATGGATTGGATTATGGGCTATTGCATATTTTTTTTGAATCATTTATACATATGGGAACCATTCAATACTTAGTTTATAAGCTCTGTAGAGAGGATAGCCCTGTAACCATAAAGTCCAGGTCTGCCATGTCCTGTCTTTATTTTATTTTACCACTTATGTTAGTAGCGGACTTACTCAACATAGGGCCCCCAAATGTAAGTCAGTAGTAAGCAATAGTAATAATATACATGCTGCTCTGTATAGTTATATTGAGTATAGATAGATAGAGCCACAACCTGCATTAATAAAGGCTCTCCTGTATTAGAATTGTACATATTCTGCACACACCTATGTTTAGACTGGCTGCTATGGGCCCTCAGGCACTTGGGCTCTGGTGCCCCTGCTGCACCAATGGTAGTTCCGCCCCTGCTCTATATATCTCTATATAAAAAAAGATAAACAAAATATACTTTACTATCTGTTTCATTTTTTTTTTTTTAAAAAACCCATGTAGTTTATTCAAACATTGTGACATAGAAGGATTTCAACAACTGTACATAATTGTTCATGCTCTGGTTCTGGTTTTCACTTATTTCTAAACTATGCTTTAATTCCTCCAAACGTAAATCATTCGTCTTTTCAAGCTGCAAAAAAAAAAAACCGGGGAAAAAAACACATTAGTGTAAAGTGAACATAGGAGAGAAAGGGATACAATGTAATACACAAAATACACTGCAATCATGTAAATATACACTGTAGACATTTGCACAGACAATAACATTTGTTTGGACAAATCAATCAAAATACAAAACAGTACTTAAAGGGCCAGTAAACCTAGCAAAAAATGTTATATAATTCTGCACATAGTGCAGAATTATATAACATTAGCTTAGCGCCAGGTTTCTAAAGCAAATTGTTAGATAGATATTTAGCAAAGAAAACAGAACACCGCTCCTGGCTCTACTGAGCGGGTCTGTTTTCTTCTCCTAAGCGCGTCTGGGCACACTGTCTAATCACAGCCAGCCCGATCGCGCTATTAAAATCGATGTAGCTCGCTCCCACTACCAGACCAGAGCGGGAACGAGCTACATTGATTTTAATAGCACGATCAGGCACTCTGTGACTAGATAGCGTGCCCAGATGCGCTTAGGAGAAGAAAACAAACCCGCTCAGTAGAGCCAGGAGCGGCGTTTTGTTTCCTTTGCTAAATATCTATCTAACAATTTGCTTTAGAAACCTAGCGCTAAGCTAATGTTATATAATTCTGCACTTTGTGCAGAATTATATAACATTATTTGCTAGGTTTACTGGCCCTTTAAGAAAGTTTACTGTTCTTTAAGTGAAAGCCGAGTGAGATACCAGAGTGCGTATTAGAAATATGGAGCTGAGAGCAAACCAAATATTACTGCAGCGCCCCCCAAACCCCCCCTAAAGTGAGTGCCAGGAGCAAGGAGAAAAGAAAGGAAGAGATGTGGGGGTCCAATGGAAAGAAGAGGATGAGGCTTCCTCCTGTGCCCCCAGCTCTGATCATTTGTGGTCCTATCTTGCACCTAGACATTTTTATGGTCTCCAACAGCTGCTGTATAATGGGACAGTAAAGTCAAAATGAAATTTCATAGTTTCGATAGAACACGCAATCTTAGTAAAATTTCCAATTTACTTCTGTTACCAAATCTGCTTTGTTCTCTTGGTATTTTTCATCAAACAGTACATCTAGGTAGGCTAATTAGGGCTTGGGGTGTGCACGTCTTTAGTACTCGATGGAAACAGTGTTTGCCACAATGTATAACATTGCTACAATGTTGCAAAACACTGCTGCTGTACAGTCCTAAATACACATGAGCCCCAATAAGAATACCTACATTTACTCTTTAACTAACCTTACCAAGAGAACAAAGCAAATTTGATAATAGAAGTAAAAAGTTGTCTGAATCACGAAAGTCCTTTTTATGCTCTCTACAAATGCTTTGCTTGCCAAGTTTAGCCCATCTAGGCCCATTCACTGCTGGCATCAAACAGGATAGGAGTTTAGCAAACAGAAGAGGATTTAGTTATGGATAAAATCAGGAGCAAAAAACCCCCAGTATGGGTTATGGATTAAACAAAACATTCTGCCGCAAGTAAACAAAGGCTAATTAGAAAGAGAATTGTGCTAAATAAACTGTATTAAAGCCACTTTTGTTTCAAGGACACATGTAAAAGTACAAATAAGTCAAACTGATCCCATGGTACAGTGCCTGACATTTGCTTCCAAGGTTCTTTGTTTTTTCATTCTCATCTGAGTTATTTAAGGTTTAGGCATGTTGTTTCTACTGCAAAATTAAGCCCTGATGTCAAAGGATTTTATACGAACATCTGCTACTGATCGGTGACACAACTTGTGATTTGTTGCGTAAGCTGCCTCTTAAAGCGAAAGCAGAGTTACTTTAGGATCTTCTTAAATTAATTAAAATTAGCCAAACCCCACCCCACACAAAGCTGCGAAAGAATGCGCAGAGTGAACAAAAAATATTGATGAATTCTGAAACTATAAGCATGTTTTGTGATTAACACATTTAGGACCAGATTATAAGTGGAGCGTAAAATATTGTTTTCGCTAAAGCGATATTTGCACTCCACTGAGTAACATCAGCTAATACACGGAAGCATTGCGCTCAAAAGAGTGCACATTCATAGGCTCCAATGGGAGCCTAATTCTCATCCCGTGAGACACGGCATGAGAACTTCCGCAGCGAAAGGGATAAGTCGCAAAACGATGGCCAGAAAATATAAGTATATATGCATATATACACTAGAGAAAAAGCGCACTCCCACTTGCTAAAGCGTAAAGTGCCAGGGTGCAAAACTGCTACATACAAAAGATCTAAAAAACTGCACTCTCTGGGTTTAAAGCACAGCGACCTTTAATGTGTGACGTTTTGGGGCATTCACCCTATCCTCAGACGGTCACTATGGTGAAAAAGGAAAACTTTACAAACTTAAGCATACTTAGGTCAAAAATATAAAGTCCTGGTAAACCACCAGTGGAAAATCATCTTCAACTGGAAAATGGAAAAACAAAAATCTAAGCGTTTCAATCATGGAACAAGTTTCAGATGTATATAAGTAATATTCAGATTGTGTGGTCTTCCTGTAGCTACTACAGGCAAACATTAATTTAGGCTTTTGCTAAACAGTGCTCAAAGCCTAATGGATTTTTTTAAAATAATGGCACTATTTAAATTTGTTCTTTAAACAAAGTGCTTAAGGGTCTTAAGTTATACTAAGGATTAGCAATGTTCCTTTTATATTCACTAACCTGAAGGTGTCTAGCTAATGTCACTCATCCTGACTTGCTTTTCTGTCTAAACAGGGATGGATTTATTGTCTGCAACACCTTCCATGCTGCAGGGCTTGTTCTGCACAGGATTTGAAAGGATTTCTGACACAGGCAGTCCACACCAAGACAGAAATCAGATTAGGAAAAATATACAGTTTTAAAGCCTGGAAGCTTCATAATAAAAAGGCAACAGAGATCAGAAGCCAAACTGAAACATAATTTCAAGAACCACAGTTATCGTAAAAAAGGAATAAAAACGCTCTAAATGAGGAAGTCTATGAGAAGTACTATAGGGGGTTTAGCCAGAAATAAGAGTACTATAGGGGGTTTAGCCAGAAATAAGAGTACTATAGGGGGTTTAGCCAGAAATAAGAGTACTATAGGGGGTTTAGCCAGAAATAAGAGTACTATAGGGGGTTTAGCCAGAAAAACATAATTTATGCTTACCTGATAAATTCCTTTCTTCTGTTGTGTGATCAGTCCACGGGTCATCATTACTTCTGGGATATAACTCCTCCCCAACAGGAAATGCAAGAGGATTCACCCAGCAGAGCTGATATAGCTCCTCCCCTCTACGTCAGTCCCAGTCATTCGACCAAGAATCAACGAGAAAGGAGTAACCAAGGGTGAAGTGGTGACTGGAGTATAATTTAAAAGATATTTACCTGCCTTAAAAACAGGGCGGGCCGTGGACTGATCACACAACAGAAGAAAGGAATTTATCAGGTAAGCATAAATTATGTTTTCTTCTGTTATGTGTGATCAGTCCACGGGTCATCATTACTTCTGGGATACCAATACCAAAGCAAAAGTACACGGATGACGGGAGGGATAGGCAGGCTCATTATACAGAAGGAACCACTGCCTGAAGAACCTTTCTCCCAAAAATAGCCTCCGAAGAAGCAAAAGTGTCAAATTTGTAAAATTTGGAAAAAGTATGAAGCGAAGACCAAGTTGCAGCCTTGCAAATCTGTTCAACAGAGGCCTCATTCTTAAAGGCCCAAGTGGAAGCCACAGCTCTAGTGGAATGAGCTGTAATTCTTTCAGGAGGCTGCTGTCCAGCAGTCTCATAGGCTAAACGTATTATGCTACGAAGCCAAAAAGAGAGAGAGGTAGCAGAAGCTTTTTGACCTCTCCTCTGTCCAGAATAAACGACAAACAGGGAAGAAGTTTGGCGAAAATCTTTAGTTGCCTGCAAGTAGAACTTGAGGGCACGAACTACATCCAGATTGTGTAGAAGACGTTCCTTCTTTGAAGAAGGATTTGGACACAAGGATGGAACAACAATCTCTTGATTGATATTCCTGTTAGTAACTACCTTAGGTAAGAACCCAGGTTTAGTACGCAGAACTACCTTATCTGAGTGAAAAATCAGATAAGGAGAATCACAATGTAATGCTGATAACTCAGAGACTCTTCGAGCCGAGGAAATAGCCATTAAAAACAGAACTTTCCAAGATAACAATTTTATATCAATGGAATGAAGGGGTTCAAATGGAACACCTTGTAAAACGTTAAGAACTAAGTTTAAACTCCATGGCGGAGCAACGGCTTTAAACACAGGCTTGATCCTAGCTAAAGCCTGACAAAAGGCCTGGACGTCTGGATTTTCTGACAGACGCCTGTGTAACAAGATGGACAGAGCTGAAATCTGTCCCTTTAATGACATAAAAAATTATAGAGTAACGTTTTTATTCACAGTCAATATAAAATTCTCACAGCTCTGCTGAGAGAATGTACCTCCCTTCAAAGAAGTTTGAAGACCCCTGAGATCTGTCAGTGAACCGGATCATGCAGGAAATATAATAGAAGCTGACTGGAATTTTTTGATGCGTAGCAAAAGAGCGCCAAAAACGGCCCCTCCCTCTCACACACAGCAGTGAGGAGAAACGAAACTGTCACAATTTAAAGCAGACAACTGCCAAGTGGAAAATAATGCCCAAACATTTATTCACTCAGTACCTCAGCAATGTAAACGATTCTACATTCCAGCAAAAACGTTTAACATGACAATATTTATTAAAAGGATTAGTGACCTTTAACAGAGTAGTTCCGGTGAAATACCATTCCCAGAATACTGAAGAGTATACATACATGTCATTATAACGGTATAGCAGGATTTTCTCATCAATTCCATTCAGAAAATAAAAACTGCTACATACCTCAATGCAGATTCATCTGCCCGCTGTCCCCTGATCTGAAGCCTTTACCTCCCTCAGATGGCCGAGAACAGCAATATGATCTTAACTACTCCGGTTAAAATCATAGTAAAAAACTCTGGTAGATTCTTCTTCAAACTCTGCCAGAGAAGTAATAACACGCTCCGGTGCTATTGTAAAATAACAAACTTTTGATTGAAGTCATAAAAACTAAGTATAATCACCATAGTCCTCTCACACATCCTATCTAGTCGTTGGGTGCAAGAGAATGACTGGGACTGACGTAGAGGGGAGGAGCTATATCAGCTCTGCTGGGTGAATCCTCTTGCATTTCCTGTTGGGGAGGAGTTATATCCCAGAAGTAATGATGACCCGTGGACTGATCACACATAACAGAAGAAACAGAATTTATGTTTACCTGATAAATTACTTTCTCCAACGGTGTGTCCGGTCCACGGCGTCATCCTTACTTGTGGGATATTCTCTTCCCCAACAGGAAATGGCAAAGAGCCCAGCAAAGCTGGTCACATGATCCCTCCTAGGCTCCGCCTTCCCCAGTCATTCGACCGACGTAAAGGAGGAATATTTGCATAGGAGAAATCATATGATACCGTGGTGACTGTAGTTAAAGAAAATAAATTATCAGACCTGATTAAAAAACCAGGGCGGGCCGTGGACCGGACACACCGTTGGAGAAAGTAATTTATCAGGTAAACATAAATTCTGTTTTCTCCAACATAGGTGTGTCCGGTCCACAGCGTCATCCTTACTTGTGGGAACCAATACCAAAGCTTTAGGACACGGATGAAGGGAGGGAGCAAATCAGGTCACCTAGATGGAAGGCACCACGGCTTGCAAAACCTTTCTCCCAAAAATAGCCTCAGAAGAAGCAAAAGTATCAAATTTGTAAAATTTAGTAAAAGTGTGCAGTGAAGACCAAGTCGCTGCCTTACATATCTGATCAACAGAAGCCTCGTTCTTGAAGGCCCATGTGGAAGCCACAGCCCTAGTGGAATGAGCTGTGATTCTTTCAGGAGGCTGCCGTCCGGCAGTCTCGTAAGCCAATCTGATGATGCTTTTAATCCAAAAAGAGAGAGAGGTAGAAGTTGCTTTTTGACCTCTCCTTTTACCAGAATAAACAACAAACAAGGAAGATGTTTGTCTAAAATCCTTTGTAGCATCTAAATAGAATTTTAGAGCACGAACTACATCCAAATTGTGCAACAAACGTTCCTTCTTTGAAACTGGATTCGGACACAAAGAAGGCACGACTATCTCCTGGTTAATGTTTTTGTTAGAAACAACTTTCGGAAGAAAACCAGGTTTAGTACGCAGAACCACCTTATCTGCATGGAACACCAGATAAGGAGGAGAACACTGCAGAGCAGATAATTCTGAAACTCTTCTAGCAGAAGAAATTGCAACCAAAAACAAAACTTTCCAAGATAATAACTTAATATCAACGGAATGTAAGGGTTCAAACGGAACCCCCTGAAGAACTGAAAGAACTAAATTGAGACTCCAAGGAGGAGTCAAAGGTTTGTAAACAGGCTTGATTCTAACCAGAGCCTGAACAAAGGCTTGAACATCTGGCACAGCTGCCAGCTTTTTGTGAAGTAACACAGACAAGGCAGAAATCTGTCCTTTCAAAGAACTTGCAGATAATCCTTTCTCCAAACCTTCTTGAAGAAAGGATAGAATCTTAGGAATTTTTATCTTGTCCCAAGGGAATCCTTTAGATTCACACCAACAGATATATTTTTTCCATATTTTGTGGTAGATTTTTCTAGTTACAGGCTTTCTGGCCTGAACAAGAGTATCAATGACAGAATCTGAGAACCCTCGCTTTGATAAGATCAAGCGTTCAATCTCCAAGCAGTCAGTTGGAGTGAGACCAGATTCGGATGTTCGAACGGACCTTGAACAAGAAGGTCTCGTCTCAAAGGTAGCTTCCATGGTGGAGCCGATGACATATTCACCAGGTCTGCATACCAAGTCCTGCGTGGCCACGCAGGAGCTATCAAGATCACCGATGCCCTCTCCTGATTGATCCTGGCTACCAGCCTGGGGATGAGAGGAAACGGCGGGAATACATAAGCTAGTTTGAAGGTCCAAGGTGCTACTAGTGCATCTACTAGAGTCGCCTTGGGATCCCTGGATCTGGACCCGTAGCAAGGAACCTTGAAGTTCTGACGAGAGGCCATCAGATCCATGTCTGGAATGCCCCACAATTGAGTGATTTGGGCAAAGATTTCCGGATGGAGTTCCCACTCCCCCGGATGAAATGTCTGACGACTCAGAAAATCCGCTTCCCAATTTTCCACTCCTGGAATGTGGATTGCAGACAAGTGGCAGGAGTGAGTCTCCGCCCATTGAATGATTTTGGTCACTTCTTCCATCGCCAGGGAACTCCTTGTTCCCCCCTGATGGTTGATGTACGCAACAGTCGTCATGTTGTCTGATTGAAACCGTATGAACTTGGTCTTTGCTAGCTGAGGCCAAGCCTTGAGAGCATTGAATATCGCTCTCAGTTCCAGAATATTTATCGGGAGAATAGATTCTTCCCGAGACCAAAGACCCTGCGCTTTCAGGGGTCCCCAGACCGCGCCCCAGCCCACCAGACTGGCGTCGGTCGTGACAATGACCCACTCTGGTCTGCGGAAGCTCATCCCCTGTGACAGGTTGTCCAGGGACAGCCACCAACTGAGTGAATCTCTGGTCCTCTGATCTACTTGTATCGTCGGAGACAAGTCTGTATAGTCCCCATTCCACTGACTGAGCATGCACAGTTGTAATGGTCTTAGATGAATTCGCGCAAAAGGAACTATGTCCATTGCCGCTACCATCAAACCTATTACTTCCATGCACTGCGCTATGGAAGGAAGAGGAACAGAATGAAGTATTTGACAAGAGTTTAGAAGTTTTGATTTTCTGGCCTCTGTCAGAAAAATCCTCATTTCTAAGGAGTCTATTATTGTTCCCAAGAAGGGAACCCTTGTTGACGGAGATAGAGAACTTTTTTCTACGTTCACTTTCCACCCGTGAGATCTGAGAAAGGCCAGGACAATGTCCGTGTGAGCCTTTGCTTGTGGAAGGGACGACGCTTGAATCAGTATGTCGTCCAAGTAAGGTACTACTGCAATGCCCCTTGGTCTTAGCACCGCTAGAAGGGACCCTAGTACCTTTGTGAAAATTCTTGGAGCAGTGGCTAATCCGAACGGGAGTGCCACAAACTGGTAATGCTTGTCCAGAAATGCAAACCTTAGGAACCGATGATGTTCCTTGTGGATAGGAATATGTAGATACGCATCCTTTAAATCCACCGTGATCATGAATTGGCCTTCCTGGATGGAAGGAAGAATTATTCGAATGGTTTCCATTTTGAACGATGGAACCTTGAGAAACTTGTTTAGGATCTTGAGATCTAAGATTGGTCTGAATGTTCCCTCTTTTTTGGGAACTACGAACAGATTGGAGTAGAACCCCATCCCTAGTTCTCCTAATGGAACCGGATGAATCACTCCCATTTTTAACAGGTCTTCTACACAATGTAAGAATGCCTGTCTTTTTATGTGGTCTGAAGACAATTGAGACCTGTGGAACCTCCCCCTTGGGGGAAGCCCCTTGAATTCCAGAAGATAACCTTGGGAGACTATTTCTAGCGCCCAAGGATCCAGAACATCTCTTGCCCAAGCCTGAGCGAAGAGAGAGAGTCTGCCCCCCACCAGATCCGGTCCCGGATCGGGGGCCAACATCTCATGCTGTCTTGGTAGCAGTGGCAGGTTTCTTGGCCTGCTTACCTTTGTTCCAGCCTTGCATTGGCCTCCAGGCTGGCTTGGCTTGAGAAGTATTACCCTCTTGTTTAGAGGACGTAGCACTTGGGGCTGGTCCGTTTCTGCGAAAGGGACGAAAATTAGGTTTATTTTTGGCCTTGAAAGACCTATCCTGAGGAAGGGCGTGGCCCTTGCCCCCAGTGATATTGGAAATAATCTCTTTCAAGTCAGGGCCAAACAGCGTTTTCCCCTTGAAAGGAATGTTAAGCAATTTGTTCTTGGAAGACGCATCCGCTGACCAAGATTTTAGCCAAAGCGCTCTGCGCGCCACAATAGCAAAACCAGAATTTTTCGCCGCTAACCTAGCCAATTGCAAAGTGGCGTCTAGGGTGAAAGAGTTAGCCAATTTGAGAGCATGAATTCTGTCCATAATCTCCTCATAAGAAGAATCTTTATTGAGCGCCTTTTCTAGTTCATCGAACCAGAAACACGCTGCTGTAGTGACAGGAACAATGCATGAAATTGGTTGTAGAAGGTAACCTTGCTGAACAAACATCTTTTTAAGCAAACCCTCTAATTTTTTATCCATAGGATCTTTGAAAGCACAACTATCTTCTATGGGTATAGTGGTGCGTTTGTTTAGAGTAGAAACCGCCCCCTCGACCTTGGGGACTGTCTGCCATAAGTCCTTTCTGGGGTCGACCATAGGAAACAATTTCTTAAATATAGGGGGAGGGACGAAAGGTATACCGGGCCTTTCCCATTCTTTATTTACAATGTCCGCCACCCGCTTGGGTATAGGAAAAGCTTCGGGGGGCCCCGGGACCTCTAGGAACTTGTCCATTTTACATAATTTCTCTGGAATGACCAAATTCTCACAATCATCCAGAGTAGATAACACCTCCTTAAGCAGAGCGCGGAGATGTTCCAATTTAAATTTAAATGTAATCACATCAGGTTCAGCTTGTTGAGAAATTTTCCCTGAATCTGAAATTTCTCCCTCAGACAAAACCTCCCTGGCCCCCTCAGACTGGTGTAGGGGCACTTCAGAACCAATATCATCAGCGTCCTCATGCTCTTCAGTATTTTCTAAAACAGAGCAGTCGCGCTTTCGCTGATAAGTGGGCATTTTGGCTAAAATGTTTTTGATAGAATTATCCATTACAGCCGTTAATTGTTGGATAGTAAGGAGTATTGGCGCACTAGATGTACTAGGGGCCTCCTGTGTGGGCAAGACTGGTGTAGACGAAGGAGGGGATGATGCAGTACCATGCTTACTCCCCTCACTTGAGGAATCATCTTGGGCATCATTTTCTCTAAATTTTGTGTCACATAAATCACATCTATTTAAATGAGAAGGAACCTTGGCTTCCCCACATACAGAACACAGTCTATCTGGTAGTTCAGACATGTTAAACAGGCATAAACTTGATAACAAAGTACAAAAAACGTTTTAAAATAAAACCGTTACTGTCACTTTAAATTTTAATCTGAACACACTTTATTACTGCAAATGTGAAAAAGTATGAAGGAATTGTTCAAAATTCACCAAAATTTCACCACAGTGTCTTAAAGCCTTAAAAGTATTGCACACCAAATTTGAAAGCTTTAACCCTTAAAATAACGGAACCGGAGCCGTTTTTATATTTAACCCCTTTACAGTCCCTGGTATCTGCTTTGCTGAGACCCAACCAAGCCCAAAGGGGAATACGATACCAAATGACGCCTTCAGAAAGTCTTTTCTATGTATCAGAGCTCCTCACACATGCATCTGCATGTCATGCTTCCCAAAAACAAGTGCGCAACAGAGGTGCGAAAATGAGACTCTGCCTATGATTAGGGAAAGCCCCTAGAGAATAAGGTGTCCAATACAGTGCCTGCCAGTTATTTTACATAATTCCCAAGATTAAAATAATTCCTCAAGGCTATGAAGTATAAAATATGCTTATATATAAATCGTTTTAGCCCAGAAAATGTCTACAGTCTTAAAAGCCCTTGTGAAGCCCTTTTTTTCTTTATGTAATAAAAATGGCTTACCGGATCCCATAGGGAAAATGACAGCTTCCAGCATTACATCGTCTTGTTAGAAATGTGTCATACCTCAAGCAGCAAAAGTCTGCTCACTGTTTCCCCCAACTGAAGTTAATTCCTCTCAACAGTCCTGTGTGGAAACAGCCATCGATTTTAGTAACGGTTGCTAAAATCATTTTCCTCTTACAAACAGAAATCTTCATCTCTTTTCTGTTTCAGAGTAAATAGTACATACCAGCACTATTTTAAAATAACAAACTCTTGATTGAATAATAAAAACTACAGTTAAACACCAAAAAACTCTAAGCCATCTCCGTGGAGATGTTGCCTGTACAACGGCAAAGAGAATGACTGGGGAAGGCGGAGCCTAGGAGGGATCATGTGACCAGCTTTGCTGGGCTCTTTGCCATTTCCTGTTGGGGAAGAGAATATCCCACAAGTAAGGATGACGCCGTGGACCGGACACACCTATGTTGGAGAAATAAGAGTACTATAGGGGGTTTAGCTAGAAATAAGAGTACTATAGGGGGTTTAGCCAGAAATAAGAGTACTATAGGGGGTTTAGCCAGAAATAAGAGTACTATAGGGGGTTTAGCCAGAAATAAGAGTACTATAGGGGGTTTAGCCAGAAATAAGAGTACTATAGGGGGTTTAGCCAGAAATAAGAGTACTATAGGGGGTTTAGCCAGAAATAAGAGTACTATAGGGGGTTTAGCCAGAAATAAGAGTACTATAGGGGGTTTAGCCAGAAATAAGAGTACTATAGGGGGTTTAGCCAGAAATAAGAGTACTATAGGGGGTTTAGCCAGAAATAAGAGTACTATAGGGGGTTTAGCCAGAAATAAGAGTACTATAGGGGGTTTAGCCAGAAATAAGAGTACTATAAGGGGTTTAGCCAGAAATAAGAGTACTATAGGGGGTTTAGCCAGAAATAAGAGTACTATAAGGGGTTTAGCCAGAAATAAGAGTACTATAGGGGGTTTAGCCAGAAATAAGAGTACTATAGGGGGTTTAGCCAGAAATAAGAGTACTATAGGGGGTTTAGCCAGAAATAAGAGTACTATAGGGGGTTTAGCCAGAAATAAGAGTACTATAAGGGGTTTAGCCAGAAATAAGAGTACTATAGGGGGTTTAGCCAGAAATAAGAGTACTATAGGGGGTTTAGCCAGAAATAAGAGTACTATAGGGGGTTTAGCCAGAAATCAGATAATATCCCAGGATCATTCTGGTTAAACAAAGATAAAGGGGACAAAAAAGTAAAAAATAGAAACGCACAAGTACAATAATTCAAATTCACATAGAAGCAATGTTGCAATACAAATGCATTAAGCAAACGTTATCACTGTTTTAGGCTGCTGATTCCGTGTATCCATTTGTGGGCATGCATTTTATTTACAATAATTAGAACTCAGCAAAAACAACAGGGACAATAGCTTATTTTTTTACTTTGATAATCACTGAAGCAAATCTTGTCAAACTGATAAAGTCACACAAAGGCAATAAACTCCTGGTTTGCTTTCAGCCCCTAAGAACAAAGTTTGAACATCACTATTCTACGAACGCTGACGTGGAAAAGAGAAATGTAACTTCATCACAACTAAAAAAAAGGTGCAAGGCGTGTAGGGCACTGCGGAACCCCTATTAATGAGAAAAATGATAAAACACAGTCCAACTGTAGGAAGCTTTAGATAGACAACACCGGCTACTACATAAACATATGACTTTAAAGGGACATAAAACAAGTTGAGATAGAGACAAAATATAATAATATCTACTTTCATTACTTTACCTGCAAATTTATACAGCAGTGCCTCGCCATTAACCCTTTCTTTTTAGTTTCTGAATTGTAAAGCTCTAACTCCCTCCACACAATTCCTTTTATGGCTGCATCTATATCTATTGTTGTTGTGGTAGAATACAAAAATAAATAGGGATAGAAGCTGGGAACTCAGTTGAAATACAATGCCTGTGTCTAAACACTGATAAGATGGGTGGAGCACAGTGTCCAGACAGCATAGCTATTTAAGTATTTTTGCTTATTTTTAAAAATTATTTAATGCAAACTATTTTTACTTAATTAGCCATTTTGGGATCTGCACAGATCTCAGCCTGTTTTATGGCACTTTAAAAGTCCTTAGTTATGATGAGAATAGCCTCCTTTTTAAAGAAAAAAAGAAAACTATGCAATATCCGCTGCAGGATGTTACATCCTCGTCCCTTTATCACCAAGTAAGTAGTGGGGCAGATGAGTCAAGTAGCTAGTAGCCAGGGAAGTGCAAGGACACAAGAAATGATCCTGCTGCCATGACAACAGGGAAAGCATGACACTTCCCAGGTATAGCTTCAAATCAAAACAAACATGGTTCTCTGCTTTACAATACACATGAGTGCATCCTACATTATAGAGTTCATACCATAGACATAAATAAAGTGTGATAGACGGTCTGCAATACCAAAGAGACAAGGAGACTTAACGGGATAGGAAAGGCAAAATTAAACTTGTGTGATTCAGACAGAGCACATACTTATACAAAACTTTATTATTTACTGCTATTGTCACATTTACTTTACTCTCTTAGTCTCCATTGTTGAAATAAAATGCTGTAACATATTAGAGCATTTTCTTTTTTGCACTCTGATATACCCTTTACATCCTACTGCACTAGTTAAAACTGGGCAATACATATACATAAAAAGCTAAATGTTCGGGTAAGATACTGGCCAGGTGGCAACCATATTGTATGACTGATTCTGACTAATGTTGCTAATGTATGGAAAATGATGTCAGCTATGCGGGAGTAGTGAAAACATAATATAAGGATACCCTGCTTCCTGTTAGGAAGAGGATATGAACAATATATGTAGAATTTTAAAAACAATTCTACTAGGTTAAAATGCTAAATAAAATGTTATGTTATTCAGTTTCCGTGATTATTTTTACCAAACACCATCACTATTCTGCTAAAGATTCTAACAAAAAGCTAATGTAGGTTTTATGAATTGCCGTTATATATCTTAAAGGTAATGTTCACATTACGAGCCTATAATAAAGCAATCAGTAAAGTAAATGACACTTTATTCAGCTGCATATATTGCGCCCCGACTTCCATTTTAGCGACTAAAACAAATATGGATATTAAACTTAAAAAGAAAAGCTGCTATCTGGATTTCATTAGTAAAGCAATCAGAAATGAATCCAATTAGAACCTGATGTGAAAGAACAAACGTATGAATCTATGTACTTACAGAGTTTAATGTGCTTGCAAGCTGTTTCTGCTTTGCCATTTTGCGTTTCAGGTCATTTTCGAGACTGTGCAGTTTCTGCTGAAGAGCTAGCTCACTTGACGATATATTTTCCTTTTCCGCACAAATCTGTATTTTCAACATAAAAAGAACAAACTCTGAGAGAACAGTGGTAAAGCGTAAGCTCCAATTCCGCAGCAAACATTCATGTGTTACAAAATCCTGCACATGAATAGATAGGAGTTACTGGAACCTACCTGAAGACATCTGTGGAGTCAATGGCAAAGGGCATATGTGTGTAGTCAGCTGCTATTAGTGCACTGCTGCTCATGAAAAGCATATCTAGGTAGGCTCAAGCGCAGCAATGCGCTACTGGGAGATAGCTGCGTGGTGGCTGAACATAAATACCTCTCGTCATTGGTCCTCCAGATGTGTTCAGTTAACTCGCAATAGTGCCTAGCTGCTCATTCAACAAAGGATAAGAAGAGAATGAAGCCAATAATAGACGTAAATTGAAAAGTTGTTTAAAAACTAATGTTCTATCTGAATCATGGAAGTACAAAATGTGTGTTTCATGTCCCTTTAATAAATAATAATAAACATAAACAAAAAAAAAAAACGTTTACCATATTAAAAGTTTGAAAAACAAAAAACATTACTGAGCAATCATGCAGTATACCCACCATGCCAATATACAAATGTCAGACATTTTTAAAAACGTATCAAACACCGCTCTGTCCAACTGCAAACCACACACAGAATCCATTAACCATATGGGATTTCAGTGATCAGTATCTATTATCAGTAGTTCAGGGTGCCGCTGCGGTAAAATAGTGATTAATTCTTGTGTGAGTTAACATTCTTGGCTGTTTGAAAGATTGTGATCACTTTGTTAACAAAAAAAAAAAAAAAAAAAGTCAGTTCCTGTTTTTCCAACATCGGGAAAAAAATCAGAAAGACTAGAACGACCCCAAAGTTACCTTTGTGCAATAAAAAATGCTCTAACATGGGCAAGATTTATCAACACAATTCTCCAGTATTTGCACCTATAAATCAGCTGGCGAATTAATCTCCATATTTATAAATTCAAATTGCACCTAAAATCATGCAAATTAAACTATAAAATGTCTCTAACTCAGTTCATGTTCGCCTAGGCGCACCAAAAAAGGGTTAAATCAGACAGTCGTAGTTGTCATTGCTATTGTTAAACCGATAAATTTACCAAGCCACTTATTTCTAAAAAAAATTTGCACTTATCGAGAACGCACATTTCGCCTACAAATCGATGCATAGAAGTTCTCCATAAGTACTGTGCTGCGGAATCTGTTGGCGCTCTACAAATAACCGATAATAATAATAATTTAACAGCATTAGAAATAATTTTTCTCTTAGCTCGTTGGGTGAAGATGGAATACTTTCTATTGTTGGCTGGGATTTCAGTCTTAGTAGATGATAAATTAGGCACATTTTCGACAGGAGATATTTATCAATATGTCGCCTCATCTCGCCTTAGGAGAAGAGCAATTTTTTTTAACCAATTTAATGATAAATATCAGCACACCAGTTGAGCCTCTTCTAAGGTGTGATGTGGTGAACAATTAGGAGAATAGCAAGGAGAATTCTGAAACACAATGATATATCAAGCAAATATTACAAAAAGAAAAATTTCCTTGGAAGAGTTTAAAGAAACAGAAAAACATACATAAAAAATAGATAAATACATTTCAAATATTACAGGTTATAACAATAAATACTTAAAAAAACACCTATTTACTTTTCACTACAGAAATCGATTGTCCTTGGACATAACGGACTATAATAAAGGCCTAGATGCCATTGTATTTTTTAAGTCTTTTATTGCTAGAAATGTCAGTCTGGTACATTAATGTATTAAGATAATATTAAACAGATGATTTGCGAATTACTCAACAGAACGCTACATAAAGGATAAGACAGAAGATTTTAAGAACAAGAACACACTGGAACATATTTAGAACTCATAACACAATAGAAACCTGTAAATAATTTAAAGACAATTTTCAGCTTTAATCCCAGGGATATAAACGCTTTGTTACAATTAATAAAGCAGTTGTAGATGTATTAGAATTTAGCCATGGAACACGGAACACATCAGCATCTGAAAAAGCAAACTCCTGCAAACTTCACTAACAAAATGTCACATAAAGGTTTATAAAATACTTCATTTTGATGAAGATTTTTGGCAAAACAGTGATTAAAGGGACACTGAACCCAATTTTTTTCTTTCGTTAGTCAAATAGAGCATGCAATTTTAAACAACTTTCTAATTTACTACTATTACCATTTTTTCTTTGTTCTCTTGCTATCTTTATTTGAAAAAGAAGGCATCTAAGCTTTTTTGGTTCAGAACTCTGGACAGCAATTTTTTATTGGTGGATGAATTTATCCACCAATCAGCAAGGACAACCTAGGTTGTTAACCAAAAATGGGCCGGCATCTAAACTTGCATTCTTGCATTTAAAATAAAGATACCAAGAGAATGAAGAGAATGTGATTAATAGGAGTAAATTAGAAAGTTGCTTAAAATTTCATGCTCTATCTGAATCACGAAAGAAAAAAAAATTGGGTTCAGTGTCCATTTAACTGCTAATACAAACCAGGCGTAGGTATAAAAATACTTACGCTAAATAAATGCTATAGAATGACGTGAATGATTAGCCTGAGAATACTATGTAGATGTATTTGTTAAAGTTATATTATGTGTTTAAATGCTGAAAAAAAAATACATGCAACGTTTTAGTGTCCATAAAGCACCAGGTTCCTCCATGTTGCAACCTAGGTTTCATTCTCTTCTGAGGTCAATTAGAGACGTTATACATGGGTCACTGGAGTGTGCAGAATATAACAGTGTTGCATTTGGAGTCTGCACTTCAGCTTTTAACAGGAATTGGAAAGCCCCCAGTTTTCAGAATTGAATTACAGAAATAGGTGAAATATATGATAGCATATTGCAAAGTTCTTGCCACATATAATTAAAAATTTTAGATTACACTATTGAGGTGTTTGACACCCATTTAAAGAATACGCTGGCAGAATATAAACTGCAGACATTTCAGGAGAGTTGGTAAATCTGAGATATATAACTCATGGTGGTCACTAGAGATGGGTATTCGGCAGTTTCGTTCATTGCCGAATACGGACGAAGGCGGCTGCTGGTGGAATTTGGCTCTTTTCTGAGCGGGATTTATTCTTGTGAAAGTGCAAATTCGGATCTTAGTGTGCGGTACTTATACAAGAGGAAATCTGGCTCCAAAAAAGTCTGAATGCCTTAAAGGGACAGTTAGTCAAAATTAAACTTTTATGATTCAGATAGTGCATGTGATTTTAAACAACTTTCCAATTTACTTTTATCATCAAATTTGCTTTGTTCCCTTAGTGGTATTTTTGAAAAGCTAAACCCAGGTAAGCTCAAACTGATTTCTAAACCGTTGAAAACCGCCTCTTAGCTCAGAGCATTTTGAAAGTTTTTCACAGTTAGACAGTACTAGTTCATGTGTGTTATATAGATAACATTGTGCTCACTCCTGTGGAGTTATTTAGGAGTCTGCAGTGATTTGCTGAAATGCAAGTCTGTCAAAAGCACTGAGCTAAGGGGCATTCTGCAGAGGCTTAGAAACAAGGTAATTACAGAGGTAAAAAACATAATTTATGTAAGAACTTACCTGATAAATTCATTTCTTTCATATTAGCAAGAGTCCATGAGCTAGTGACGTATGGGATATACATTCCTACCAGGAGGGGCAAAGTTTCCCAAACCTCAAAATGCCTATAAATACACCCCTCACCACACCCACAAATCAGTTTAACGCATAGCCAAGAAGTGGGGTGATAAGACAAAAGTGCAAAAGCATAAAAAATAAGGAATTGGAATAATTGTGCTTTATACAAAAAAATCATAACCACCACAAAAAAGGGTGGGCCTCATGGACTCTTGCTAATATGAAAGAAATTAATTTATCAGGTAAGTTCTTACATAAATTATGTTTTCTTTCATGTAATTAGCAAGAGTCCATGAGCTAGTGACGTATGGGATAATGAATACCCAAGATGTGGATCTTCCACGCAAGAGTCACTAGAGAGGGAGGGATAAAATAAAGACAGCCAATTCCGCTGAAAATAATCCACACCCAAAATAAAGTTAAAATCTTATAATGAAAAAAACTGAAATTATAAGCAGAAGAATCAAACTGAAACGGCTGCCTGAAGTACTTTTCTACCAAAAACTGCTTCAGAAGAAGAATACACATCAAAATGGTAGAATTTAGTAAAAGTATGCAAAGAAGACCAAGTTGCTGCTTTGCAAATCTGATCAACCGAAGCTTCATTCCGAAACGCCCAGGAAGTAGAAACTGACCTAGTAGAATGAGCTGTAATCCTTTGAGGCGGAGTTTTACCCGACTCGACATAAGCATGATGAATTAAAGATATCAACCAAGATGCCAAAGAAATGGCAGAAGCCTTCTGACCTTTCCTAGAACCGGAAAAGATAACAAATAGACTAGAAGTCTTTCGGAAATTTTTAGTAGCTTCAACATAATATTTCAAAGCTCTAACTACATCCAAAGAATGCAACGATCTTTCCTTAGAATTCTTAGGAGTAGGACACAATGAAGGAACCACAATTTCTCTACTATTGTTGTTAGAATTCACAACCTTAGGTAAAAATGTAAAAGAAGTTTGCAACACCGCCTTATCCTGATGAAAAATCAGAAAAGGAGACTCACAAGAAAGAGCAGATAAATCAGAAACTCTTCTAGCAGAAGAGATGGCCAAAAGAAACAAAACTTTCCAAGAAAGCAATTTAATGTCCAGCGAATGCATAGGTTCAAACGGATGAGCTTGAAGAGCCCCCAGAACCAAATTCAAACTCCAAGGAGGAGAAATTGACTTAATAACAGGTTTTATACGAACCAAAGCTTGTACAAAACAATGAATATCAGGAAGACTAGCAATCTTTCTGTGAAAAAGAACAGAAAGAGCAGAGATTTGTCCTTTCAAGGAACTTGCAGACAAACCTTTATCCAAACCATCCTGAAAAAACTGTAAAATTCTAGGAATTCTAAAAGAATGCCAAGAAAAATGATGAGAAAAAACACCAAGAAATGTAAATTTTCCAGACTCGATAATATATCTTCCTAGATACAGATTTACGAGCCTGTAACATAGTATTAATCAGAGAGTCAGAGAAACCTCTATGACTGAGAATCAAGCGTTCAATCTCCATACCTTCAAATTTAAGGATTTGAGATCCTGATGGAAAAAAGGACCTTGTGATAGAAGGTCTGGTCTTAACGGAAGAGTCCACGGTTGGCAAGTGGCCATCCGGACAAGATCTGCATACCAAAACCTGTGAGGCCATGCTGGAGCCACCAGCAGAACAAACGAGCACTCCTTTAGAATCTTCGAAATTACTCTTGGAAGAAGAACTAGAGGCGGAAAGATATAGGCAGGATGATACTTCCAAGGAAGTGACAATGCATCCACTGCCTCCGCCTGAGGATCCCTGGATCTGGACAGATACCTGGGAAAATACACATAGAAATGACGGATAGTACAAAGTGGACCACCTTTACACCAAATGAGGGATTATAACCAGAACTATAATGCGGGCCGTTACATATGCAACTAGCAGGTGGTGATAGAGAAAAAGATGATAAATGTTATTTGTTAGAGCTGCATTTATTCAGAGGTAAATTAATTTCACAGCAGGCTTTAAGCAATCTCCTTAAGGTAAGCAAATGTCCATACATATGCACATTGACGGTTTTGTTGTATTTTACAAACCAAAAGTAACCGCCTTTCTGTATAGAATGTAAGACATATTACCGTAATGTCCAAGCAGCTGTAAACCGGATCGTCCGTTTCGTCTGAATGAAGACCGCCGTGCACTGTTCTCCTTTCAAAGTGCATCAACTCCGGACAGCCTTGTTCGGTTTACCTCTTTACCCGCTTGCAAGCGGTAATGGCAGCAAACTCCAGCAGCGTTCAGTCACAGTAACTCTATCACTCACGCTGCACAACCCGGAAGCTCCTCCCTCCAGTCTCCGGTCTCAGGATAGCAGCTGTGAGATCCCAGTAGGTAGCTATGCACACATCGAGTTGAATGGAGTCCCAGCACTCCACAGTGAAATAGAAAAAAGGTACAATGTGTTTCTTTTGCTCCTTAAGTAAAACACAGTGCAGAGTAGAGATAAAAGCAAAAAAGACTTTATTCGGTATATTCCATAAAACAGAGAAGTGTTCCTCAAAAGTTAAAAATGCGGTACAGAGAAAGTTTGACCGGTTTCGGTCATTGCGACCGTAGTCATAAACCTAAAAACAATTTGCCATCCTAAGGCTTTTAATCAGACTGTTGTTCTCCTATTGGAGAATCCAGTCACTCCCAATTTTAACTCTTTGTTAACTATTAGTAATACCAGACACAAGATATGATATGACCTTATGTTTAGAAAAAGGACATAGAAAACAATAGACAAATATAAGAATATACAAGGCATTATAAACATAATATAAATAGTATAATGCTTGATTTTCTATATTTAGCAAAATGCAAGATATTTGTACCTAAAAATCAAAATTAAGTGAAAAGTACAAAAAAAGGGCAATAGAAAAAGAAAAAGCAACAAAAATTTCAACAAGACCAACATTTGGTTTTAAATACTCATCTAGTGTATATAAATTGGATGTTAAATCCACATATGTGATCAAAGTATATCCAATCATGAATCAAAAATCAAAAAAGGGGGGAACAAGAGGTATAGCATACTGCTAATATTACAGTGAGTTTATATATAATGACCACAACATATTATATACACAGATAGCAAATTAATAAATAAATAAATAAATAAATAAACCTTCCAACCTCAACACTTACAATTTAAGATGTTTCTTTTTCAATTTTAATGTGAATCATTTAATATGATGAATGGATGGGTAAAATCTAACCAGGTAGCAAAGGGATATTATAATTATATGTATTATGGTAAATGCCCAATGCCAAAAGAAAATATTTACTATATAATATATATTACTACCACCAGTATGTTTGAGGGGAGAACCTATAAGACCTAATCCTCTAGACAAAGTATGCAAAAATGATTACGATAATTTGCAGAATGGACATATGAGGGTATGTATATTAATGAACATCTATACAGTCCTAGGAAATATTCATTACCTGTTCCAGTAATTAATGATGTCAAATTCAGAGTTGAATCCCACAGGTAGCAGGCTACCCAATTTATGTATCCAGAAAATCTCTTGTCTAGAGAGTATTTGAAACTTATCTCCTCCCCTTGGGGGTTTCTGGATCTGTTCGATAGCCTGCCACCTGAAGGATCCAACATCACCATTGTGTGTCTCCAAAAAATGTCTGGACAGGGCTGATACTGGCCTTTCACCATTGATATGGGCCAAGTGTTCTTTGACCCTCGTGCCCACCTCCCTGGTCGTCCTTCCTACGTACTGCCTGTTGCAAGAAATGCACTCTATTAAGTAGACCACAAATTTACTTTTGCATTTGACGCAGCCTCTTGTCTCAAATCTTTCACCAGTTGTTGCAGAAACAAAAGTTTCTTTAACATAAATGTGGTCACAAGATTTACAGTTACGTTTCCCGCACCTGTAAGTACCCTTGAAGTGCAGCCAGGAGCTTTCAGGCTTTTTATTCCTTAACATGCTTGGGGAAAGAATATTGCCCAAAGTCATGTTTCTCTTGTAAATGAACTGACAACCTTCACTGATGAAGGGCCTTAACTGTCTATCTCCCCTAAGAATAGGAAGATTCTTGCGAATAATATTGGAGACTTGGTAATACTGGTTAGAAAAGGCAGTCACAAACAGAGGTTTCTGTTTGTTACTATGTTGCTTTTCTTTTTTGCCTACTTTGCTAGAAGTAAGTAATTGACTTCTATCAATAGTCTGTACTTCTCTGTAGGCCCTGTCCACAATTCGCCTGGGGTAATCCCTGGCTAACAATCTACTTCTTAGTTTTTCACTCTCTCTCCTGAAATCTCCATCACGTGTGCAGTTGCGCTTCACCCGCAAAAACTGTCCTTTTGCTATTCCTTTGAAAACATGCCCAGGATGATTACTATGGGCATGTAGAATTGAATTACCTGTGATCGGTTTCCGGAAGAGAGAGGAAACTACACTCTTACTCTGATGATCAGATTTTAAGATGACATCAAGATAATGGATATTGGTACGGTGCCACTCATATGTAAACTCAAGGTTTACTGAATTGCAATTCAAGTAGGCCACAAACTCTTCTGCCATTTGTGGACCACCGGACCAAATAATCAAGATGTCATCTATGAATCTCATATACTTGAGACACACAATGGTGATGTTGGATCCTTCAGGTGGCAGGCTATCGAACAGATCCAGAAACCCCCAAGGGGAGGAGATAAGTTTCAAATACTCTCTAGACAAGAGATTTTCTGGATACATAAATTGGGTAGCCTGCTACCTGTGGGATTCAACTCTGAATTTGACATCATTAATTACTGGAACAGGTAATGAATATTTCCTAGGACTGTATAGATGTTCATTAATATACATACCCTCATATGTCCATTCTGCAAATTATCGTAATCATTTTTGCATACTTTGTCTAGAGGATTAGGTCTTATAGGTTCTCCCCTCAAACATACTGGTGGTAGTAATATATATTATATAGTAAATATTTTCTTTTGGCATTGGGCATTTACCATAATACATATAATTATAATATCCCTTTGCTACCTGGTTAGATTTTACCCATCCATTCATCATATTAAATGATTCACATTAAAATTGAAAAAGAAACATCTTAAATTGTAAGTGTTGAGGTTGGAAGGTTTATTTATTTATTTATTTATTTATTAATTTGCTATCTGTGTATATAATATGTTGTGGTCATTATATATAAACTCACTGTAATATTAGCAGTATGCTATACCTCTTGTTCCCCCCTTTTTTGATTTTTGATTCATGATTGGATATACTTTGATCACATATGTGGATTTAACATCCAATTTATATACACTAGATGAGTATTTAAAACCAAATGTTGGTCTTGTTGAAATTTTTGTTGCTTTTTCTTTTTCTATTGCCCTTTTTTTGTACTTTTCACTTAATTTTGATTTTTAGGTACAAATATCTTGCATTTTGCTAAATATAGAAAATCAAGCATTATACTATTTATATTATGTTTATAATGCCTTGTATATTCTTATATTTGTCTATTGTTTTCTATGTCCTTTTTCTAAACATAAGGTCATATCATATCTTGTGTCTGGTATTACTAATAGTTAACAAAGAGTTAAAATTGGGAGTGACTGGATTCTCCAATAGGAGAACAACAGTCTGATTAAAAGCCTTAGGATGGCAAATTGTTTTTAGGTTTATGACTACGGTCGCAATGACCGAAACCGGTCAAACTTTCTCTGTACCGCATTTTTAACTTTTGAGGAACACTTCTCTGTTTTATGGAATATACCGAATAAAGTCTTTTTTGCTTTTATCTCTACTCTGCACTGTGTTTTACTTAAGGAGCAAAAGAAACACATTGTACCTTTTTTCTATTTCACTGTGGAGTGCTGGGACTCCATTCAACTCGATGTGTGCATAGCTACCTACTGGGATCTCACAGCTGCTATCCTGAGACCGGAGACTGGAGGGAGGAGCTTCCGGGTTGTGCAGCGTGAGTGATAGAGTTACTGTGACTGAACGCTGCTGGAGTTTGCTGCCATTACCGCTTGCAAGCGGGTAAAGAGGTAAACCGAACAAGGCTGTCCGGAGTTGATGCACTTTGAAAGGAGAACAGTGCACGGCGGTCTTCATTCAGACGAAACGGACGATCCGGTTTACAGCTGCTTGGACATTACGGTAATATGTCTTACATTCTATACAGAAAGGCGGTTACTTTTGGTTTGTAAAATACAACAAAACCGTCAATGTGCATATGTATGGACATTTGCTTACCTTAAGGAGATTGCTTAAAGCCTGCTGTGAAATTAATTTACCTCTGAATAAATGCAGCTCTAACAAATAACATTTATCATCTTTTTCTCTATCACCACCTGCTAGTTGCATATGTAACGGCCCGCATTATAGTTCTGGTTATAATCCCTCATTTGGTGTAAAGGTGGTCCACTTTGTACTATCCGTCATTTCTATGTGTATTTTCCCTGTAGTGGATACATCTAAATAATATTCTACCGGCAAAGGACTTATTGCTTAATTAATATTGATCCTAGACACAGTGCAGTTAAAGAGAGAGAGATTGGTTTCCTGAACAAACATGGCTAATAGTGTGCCCTTCTACTCATTACAAGACACAGATGATGATAATTTTGACTCTTTGGAACTTGCTGATGTTTTTGATCAAGATGTCCCTAACACTCAGCTTGGAGATTTGTTTATGGACATGGAATACTTAAAGATTAAAGATCAAAAGTTAAAGTGGGATAAATGGATTTTATCTAAGTATCTCAGTCTCAAAATGGTCCCAAGAGGCTTGAGAATCAATAAATTTCCCACTTATGACATCAAAGACACTGTTTTCATTGAAAAGTGGAATCAGGCCTTAACTGACTGTTCACTCAAATTGATTACTCTTCTTATTGAATATAAGGAAATGTTGTTGAATGAAAATAAGAATAAGATTCTAGAGTTACAGATTGAGATGAATAAGTACAAACAACATGAAATATATCCTGAATATGATGACATACTGAGAGAAACTATGGTTGAGTCTAGGAAATTGATAATTCAGACTAAACACTCTAAATTTATTAGAGACCAGAAAGACTACACCAAAGGGGTAGTCTATATATGGCGTAAAAGAGAAAGAGGTAAAGCCTGGTCTAATCAGTTGAGAGTGGGTCAGGATGGTCAAAATCCTAGCAATAGGGGTAGACACAACAAAAAACAGGGTAATTGGAGGTCTAGATCACAGGTGGAAGAAACCCCAAAGAGAGTGGCATTCTCTGATTCAGAGCCTGATTTAACAGATGAAGAAAGATTTGCTTCAAGCTTTGAAACAGATGGTTATTCAGGCTCTGAATCAATTCTACATGCCCATAGTAATCATCCTGGGCATGTTTTCAAAGGAATAGCAAAAGGACAGTTTTTGCGGGTGAAGCGCAACTGCACACGTGATGGAGATTTCAGGAGAGAGAGTGAAAAACTAAGAAGTAGATTGTTAGCCAGGGATTACCCCAGGCGAATTGTGGACAGGGCCTACAGAGAAGTACAGACTATTGATAGAAGTCAATTACTTACTTCTAGCAAAGTAGGCAAAAAAGAAAAGCAACATAGTAACAAACAGAAACCTCTGTTTGTGACTGCCTTTTCTAACCAGTATTACCAAGTCTCCAATATTATTCGCAAGAATCTTCCTATTCTTAGGGGAGATAGACAGTTAAGGCCCTTCATCAGTGAAGGTTGTCAGTTCATTTACAAGAGAAACATGACTTTGGGCAATATTCTTTCCCCAAGCATGTTAAGGAATAAAAAGCCTGAAAGCTCCTGGCTGCACTTCAAGGGTACTTACAGGTGCGGGAAACGTAACTGTAAATCTTGTGACCACATTTATGTTAAAGAAACTTTTGTTTCTGCAACAACTGGTGAAAGATTTGAGACAAGAGGCTGCGTCAAATGCAAAAGTAAATTTGTGGTCTACTTAATAGAGTGCATTTCTTGCAACAGGCAGTACGTAGGAAGGACGACCAGGGAGGTGGGCACGAGGGTCAAAGAACACTTGGCCCATATCAATGGTGAAAGGCCAGTATCAGCCCTGTCCAGACATTTTTTGGAGACACACAATGGTGATGTTGGATCCTTCAGGTGGCAGGCTATCGAACAGATCCAGAAACCCCCAAGGGGAGGAGATAAGTTTCAAATACTCTCTAGACAAGAGATTTTCTGGATACATAAATTGGGTAGCCTGCTACCTGTGGGATTCAACTCTGAATTTGACATCATTAATTACTGGAACAGGTAATGAATATTTCCTAGGACTGTATAGATGTTCATTAATATACATACCCTCATATGTCCATTCTGCAAATTATCGTAATCATTTTTGCATACTTTGTCTAGAGGATTAGGTCTTATAGGTTCTCCCCTCAAACATACTGGTGGTAGTAATATATATTATATAGTAAATATTTTCTTTTGGCATTGGGCATTTACCATAATACATATAATTATAATATCCCTTTGCTACCTGGTTAGATTTTACCCATCCATTCATCATATTAAATGATTCACATTAAAATTGAAAAAGAAACATCTTAAATTGTAAGTGTTGAGGTTGGAAGGTTTATTTATTTATTTATTTATTTATTAATTTGCTATCTGTGTATATAATATGTTGTGGTCATTATATATAAACTCACTGTAATATTAGCAGTATGCTATACCTCTTGTTCCCCCCTTTTTTGATTTTTGATTCATGATTGGATATACTTTGATCACATATGTGGATTTAACATCCAATTTATATACACTAGATGAGTATTTAAAACCAAATGTTGGTCTTGTTGAAATTTTTGTTGCTTTTTCTTTTTCTATTGCCCTTTTTTTGTACTTTTCACTTAATTTTGATTTTTAGGTACAAATATCTTGCATTTTGCTAAATATAGAAAATCAAGCATTATACTATTTATATTATGTTTATAATGCCTTGTATATTCTTATATTTGTCTATTGTTTTCTATGTCCTTTTTCTAAACATAAGGTCATATCATATCTTGTGTCTGGTATTACTAATAGTTAACAAAGAGTTAAAATTGGGAGTGACTGGATTCTCCAATAGGAGAACAACAGTCTGATTAAAAGCCTTAGGATGGCAAATTGTTTTTAGGTTTATGACTACGGTCGCAATGACCGAAACCGGTCAAACTTTCTCTGTACCGCATTTTTAACTTTTGAGGAACACTTCTCTGTTTTATGGAATATACCGAATAAAGTCTTTTTTGCTTTTATCTCTACTCTGCACTGTGTTTTACTTAAGGAGCAAAAGAAACACATTGTACCTTTTTTCTAGATACCTGGGAAGCTTCTTGTTTAGATGAGAAGCCATCAGATCTATTTCTGGAAGTCCCCACATTTGAACAATCTGAAGACATACCTCTGGGTGAAGAGACCATTCGCCCGGATGTAACGTTTGGCGACTGAGATAATCCGCTTCCCAATTGTCTATACCTGGGATATGAACCGCAGAAATTAGACAGGAGCTGGATTCCGCCCATACCAGAATTCAAGATACTTCTTTCATAGCCAGAGGACTGTGAGTCCCTCCTTGATGATTGACATATGCCACAGTTGTGACATTGTCCGTCTGAAAACAAATGAACGACTCTCTCTTTAGAAGAGGCCATGACTGAAGAGCTCTGAAAATTGCACGGAGTTCCAAAATATTGATTGGTAATCTCACCTCCTGAGATTCCCAAACCCCTTGTGCTGTCAGAGACCCCCAAACAGCTCCCCAACCTGTCAGACTTGCATCTGTTGAAATCACAGTCCAGGTTGGAAGAACAAAAGAAGCCCCCTGAACTAAACGCTGGTGGTCTGTCCACCACGTCAGAGAGTGTCGTACAATCGGTTTTAAAGATATTAATTGAGATATCTTTGTATAATCCCTGCACCACTGGTTCAGCATACAGAGCTGAAGAGGTCGCATGTGAAAACGAGCAAAGGGGACCGCGTCCAATGCAGCAGTCATAAGACCTAGAATTTCCATGCATAAGGCTACCGAAGGGAAAGATTGAGACTGAAGGTTTCGACAAGCTGAAACCAATTTCAGACGTCTCTTGTCCGTCAGAGACAGAGTCAAGGACACTGAAAACTATCAGGAAACCTAAAAAGGTTACCCTTGTCTGAGGAATCAACAAACGTTTTGGTAAATTGATCCTCCAACCATGTTCTAGAAGAAACAACACTCATAAAAGACTGGAAAGGTTCTTTCTAGTGAAAATGAGCAAAGGGAATTGAATCCAATGCTGTGGTCATAAGACCTAAAACTTCTATGCATATATAGCAACTGAAGGAAATAATAGAGACTAAAGGTACCGACAGACGGAACCCAATAGAATTATCCCTTGTCTGATAGAGACAAAGACAGTGACACAAACTATCTGGAAACCTAAAAAAAGGTGACCCTAGTGTGAGGAATCAAGAGCTTTCGAAAAAAAAATCCTCTAACTATGTCCTGAAGAGCAAGTGAATCATATGAGATTCCGCATCCTCAGAAAATAATCTGAATGAAAACAGAAAAATGAAAATATGCATTTATTGTATCTAATGAATCTGATGAAAACAAATAATGCTATCATAGCAAAATAGTTTGAATAAAACTCCAAACCCGGTTCCTAAAAAAGGAACTGGAAGAAATACCCCAGAAGATTCCAGGTCTGAGCAGCGCTTGAACCCCATGGGTGCCCAGCCATGCTTCAACAGTACCCAAAATATATAGGACAGAAACACAGTTAAAGAAAGTGTTAGCCTTACTGGAATAAAATCAAAGAAATTTGGACAAAATAGAACCAAATAAATTTCAAAGAAGTCTTAACCTGCCCCTTACCAGCCAAGCTGGAATATAGCACGTACATCGCAATATTAGGGAGCTGATTTCGAACCCCAATTATAAACATGTTACTTGGGAAAGAACTCAGGAATTTGTTCCTTAATAAGAACAACCAAACTAGTATAAGCTTAAAGTTTTAGTCTTAGAACTCAATCTTGAAGCCCAGAGTAACAGTTAAGAATTTAATCCAATTATAAAACAAATAATTGATTATCTTTAGAACAAAAGAAATATGGATTTTTTTTTTTTTAAATCACAAAATTCTTCTAGCTAAAATAGCTAAAGACATAGATTAACCCTCATTTGCGAAAATATTCAATAAAATGAAGACACAAATGAAATAATTAGCATGATAGTCCAGTTTAAAGGACCAGTCAATACAGTGGACTTGCATAATCAATAAATGCAAAACAACAAGACAAATGCAACAGCACCTAGTCTAGTAAATGTTGTCCCTTAACAATGCTAAAATAAATCATAATCTGATACTTGATCTTAAAGTAAACAGAAAAAATTAAGCAATTGCAATATCCAAATAAATCACAGGACCAAGAAAAGTACCTGAAACTAAACAATTTTCCATAAATAATATACAACTACCTAAAGGAAAATAAATACTATTTTGCTATAGAAACAATAGCATAATTAGTAGAAGTAGAGATAGCCCCAATAAATTGGAGAACCCTCCAAATTGAATTTAACTGCTGGCAAAGAATATAGTTTAAAACCTTGAAGAAGGAATAAAAGAAAATTCTCAGCCTATTCCATTCCCTAGAATGGGGAATTGGAAAGAAAACCTCTGAAAACACAGAAGAAATAAATAGGCAGAAATAGTGTCAGCTAGTCTTAAAGAACTAGTTACCTTAATATCCAAAATAATCAACACCTTTTTAACAAAGAACAAATGTACTTTAATAATAGAAAAATAATAAAAAAGTAGATTTGTTAGTGTCAATATCTGATGAAAAAAATTTCTGAAAGAGAAAAAACATCATCAGAGAAGGATAAATCAGTATGTTGTTGGTCATTTGAAACTTCAATAATTAAAAAAGAAGTGAAAAAGACCTAAAATTTTTATTAGAAGGCACAAAGTCAGACAAAGCCTTTAAAATAGAATCAGAAAAATATTTCTTATAAAACTTCTAAATATTTCTTGTACATAAGATGTAAGAATGGCAATAAAGCATAAACACTAATGGATTCTGCATGTAAAAGTATATCATAATAACTTATTACAAACCATAGCTAAAGATAAACATTTATAACATTTAAAATAAATGAACTTAGCTTTGGTAGAACTGAAACTCAGTTAAGCATTTTTCCAGAAGTGGCTTCTGATTCAGGGTCAATCTGAGACATCTTGCAATATGTAATAGAAAAAACAACATATAAAGCAAGAATGATCAAATTCCTTAAATGACAGTTTCAGGAATGGGAAAAAAATGCCAATGAACAAGCTTCTAGCAACCAGAAGCAATAAACAATGAGACTTAAATATTGTGAAGACAACAATGACGCTCAAATTTTTTAGCGCCAAAAAAGCCGCCCACATTATTTGGCGCCTAAATGCTTTTGGCGCCAAAAATGGCGCCACATCCGGTAATGCCGACATTTTTTGGCGCAAAAACGTCAAAAAAATGACGCAACTTCCGGCGACACGTATGACGCCGGAAATGACAAGAAAATTTTTGCGCCAAGAAAGTCCGCGCCAAGAATGACGCAATAAAATGAAGCATTTTCAGCCCCCGCGAGCCTAACAGCCCACAGGAAAAAAGTCAAATTTTAAGGTAAGAAAAAATTGATTTATTCATATGCATAATCCCAAATATGAAACTGACTGTCTGAAATAAGGAACGTTGAACATCCTGAATCAAGGCAAATAAATGTTTAAACACATATATTTAGAACTTTATAAAAAAGTGCCCAACCATAGCTTAGAGTGTCACAAAAAATAAGACTTACTTACCCCAGGACACTCATCTGCATGTAGTAGAAAGCCAAACCAGTACTGAAACGAGAATCAGTAGAGGTAATGGTATAAATAAGAGTATATCGTCGATCTGAAAAGGGAGGTAAGAGATGAATCTTTACGACCGATAACAGAGAACCTATGAAATAGACCCCGTAGACGGAGATCATTACATTCAAATAGGTAATACTCTCCTCACATCCCTCTGACATTCACTGCACGCTGAGAGGAAAACCGGGCTCTAACATGCTGTGGAGCGCATATCAACGTAGAATCTAGCACAAACTTACTTCACCACCTCCATAGGAGGCAAAGTTTGTAAAACTGAATTGTGGGTGTGGTGAGGGGTGTATTTATAGGCATTTTAAGGTTTGGGAAACTTTGCCCCTCCTGGTAGGATTGTATATCCCATACGTCACTAGCTCATGGACTCTTGCTAATTACATGAAAGAAATGTGTATTAATATAACTGTGTTGGTTATGCAAAACTAGGGAATGGGTAATAAAGGGATTATCTATCTTTTTAAACAATAATCTTTTTAATTTGCATTCGGCAGTGAACAAAACTAACAAATGCGCTTATCTAGTGGTCACACAGTACACATTAGACTTTCATTACCTGAAAAAATCTACAAACACCTTCAATACTTCTAAATTCTATTTATTTCTCAAAGGGACACAAAACCCAATTTTTTTCTTTCATGATTCAGACAGAGCAGCAATTTTAAGCAACTTTCCAATTTACGCCTATTATCAATTTTTCTTCATTCGCTTGCTATCTTTATTTGAAAAGCAGCAATGAAAGCTTAGGCACAGACCCATTTTTGGGTCAGCACCCTGGGTAGCGCTACATTTAGCCACCAATCAACAAGCGCTACCCAGGTGTTGAACCTAAAATGGGTCTGCGCCTAAGCTTTCATTGCTGCTTTTCAAATCAAGATAGAAAAAGAACGAATACAAAATAATAATAGGAGTAAATTAGAAAGTTGCTTAAAATTGCTGTTCTAACTGAATCATGAAAGAACAAATTTGGGTTTAGTGTCCCTTTAACTGTAAAATGGGCATCATAAATTAAAGGGACATTATACACTCATTTTTTCTTTGCATAAATGTTTTGTAGATGATCTATTTATAAAGCCCATAAAGTTTTTTGTTATTTTAAATGTATAGTTTTGCTTATTTTTAAAAAACATTGCTCTGATTTTCAGACTCCTAACCAAGCCCCAAAGTTTTATGTGAATACGCTCGACTACCTTCTCCAGCCTGCTCCTGTTTGTGTAAAGGGTCTTTTCATATGCAAAAGAAGGGGGAGGGGGGAGTGTCTTATTTGCCACTTGCAGTGGGCTTTCCAGCTGCCTTTTCAACAGAGCCAAACTGACAGCTTCTAAGTAACTTTTTAAACAGTTTTATACTGGATTTTTATATCAGTATCTTTGCATCTTATTCTTTATAGTAGTGTCTATTACATGCAGTTATATGAAAATGAGTGTATACTGTCCCTTTAAATTTAGCTTTATTAGTGTGATTTACTCGGAACAAAATATGCATGCAGGTTTCTCAGTCAATACATCAGCAATGAATACTGTAAACATGTATCCCATCTACATAACGATAAGCAAAGTACGTCTTAATACCTGTTTTTTTCCTTCTTCCACAGCATTTTCAAGAAGTCTCAGCAAACTGCTATATTCTCTTGATTTATCCATTAGTTGCATTTCACTTATTTTTAGATTCTCTTCTTGCATTTTAAGTCTCCCCTCCAGAACCTGATTCTCATTGACCATCTCGTCTAATTTACTAGATTTATTAAAACACAATAAATAAAAAAAAAATAGATTTATATCATTGGCTCACAGTCAACAACAAAAAAAAGTAAAAAAAAATAGAATACAATTAAACATACTTTTCCATTTCTTGAGATTTCTTTTTCATACGATTGTTTTCCAATTCTAACAACACATTTCCCAAGAAATAATCATTTGCATCAGTCTAAGAGAAAAAAAAAGACTAAATTTAATAAAATGTCATTCTAGAGTGGCTGGAATTCAGAACCCTGACACTTTAACTTGCTGCACAGTAATTGGTTGCTATTTGCAAGAGCTTGTTTATATCTTTTCCCTAATTGGTTAGAGCAAGAAACTGTGATAACCTTCAAGAGGCTTTAAGGGGTGTGTCCCAGGCCTGACAAATAATTGATTGTTTTTTAAAAATATATAACGTTTTAAATGATTTAAAAAAACTTATTTTGAATGTGGACAGTTTACAATTCAACAACTAATTTCTAATGCATAAATAAAAAAATGTGATGTCCATTTAAAGCGGCATGAAACCCAACATTTTTCATTCATGATTCAGACAAAGCAAACAGTTTTAAAAAAGTTCCAATTTAATTCTATTATCAAATTTGTTTCATTCTCATGTTATTCTTTGTTAAAGATATCCAGATAGGTGGAATGCACATGCCTGAAGCACTAGATAGGAGGAAAGGATGCTGCCGTCTAGTGCTCATGCTACTTTATAACATTCTTGCAAAAGTGCAGCCATATAGTGCTGCAGACATGTGCACGCTCCTGAGCTTATCTCCCAGCTTTTCAACAAAGGATACCAAGAAAACAGAGAACATTTTATAATAGAAGTAAATTGTAAAGTAGCTTAAATTGCATGCTCTATCTGAATCGTAAAGAAAAAAGTTGGGTTTTACATCAGTTTAAGGAATGTAATTATTTTAGATTGCCCCGATATATATTTTTTGCCATCATTAAAGTGACCGTCTACTACAGAATTTCTATTGTTTAAATATATAAATAATCCCTTTGCATAACCAACACATTAATACACTTTTTACCTCTGTGATGAACTTGTATCTAAGCCTCTGCAGACTGCCCCTAATTTCAGTTCTTTTGACAGACTTGCATTTTAGCCAATCAGTGCTGACTAATAAATAACTCCACAGGAGTGAGCACGTTATCTATATATGACACACTTGAACTAACACTGTCTAGCTGTGAAAAACTGTCAAAATGCATTGAGATAATAGGCGGCCTTCAAGGGCTTAGAAATTAGCATATGAGCTTACCTAGCGTTCAACAAAGAATACCAAGAGAACAAAGCAAATTTGATGATAAAAGTAAATTGGAAAGTTGTTTAACATTACATGCCCTATCTGAATCATGAAAGTTTAATGTTGACTAGACTGTCCCTTTAAGTATCAAATGAAGTATGAGCATATTTTAGTTCTTCTACATCTTCCAAGTTTTTTATTTGACAGTAAAAGGGGGAAGATTTCTCTTGTTTACTGTGTTTAAAAGTACAAAATAAAAGTAGAGGAAATCTATTTCCTATCAGCATTATGCTGCTGTAAAGATTAGAGCTCTGCATTTCAGGTCGTGCCTAAACAATTCCTTTAAGGAATTTTACAGTTGCCACATCACTGAAGTTCAGAGAATGACATAATAAGCGATACATTTTAACTTGCCTTAAGGAACAGGATGTTTTAAAACCATGATTAAGACTGCACTAGAATCACGAGGCAAGCAGGTCACTAATGGATGCTTTACAAGCACTGTGCTTTTTTGGAATTAGGCAAAAAGTGCAATTTGGAGAAGCTAATTTTTTAAGATTGCTGTGTTTTGCTTAGCAACACCACTTGAAAGGAAAAGCCTTGGTCGGCAAGTTACCAATTAGTCATTTTGGTAGTAATCCTAACGATATAAACTGCTTGCTGTAACTGGGATAGTATATCAGTTGGTACACAGAGAACTTATAACAATATTAATAGTCTTCATAGTACATAACAGACCTGATAAATCAGTCAAGTGCACACCACTGCCAGCAGAAGGAAACAAAACAAAAACTAACTACTTATTCTTGGAGTATTTATGGGCACTAAGGGCTAGATTACAAGTGGAGCGCTAAATTATCGCACTCCTGCAAACGGGCAAATTTGCCCATTTGCGGGAGCGTGATAATTATCCAGCCATTACAAGTACTTATAGTAATGGATACTAGTGGAAATCTGTTTTACTAATAAATAAACCACAACCTAGGTTCTTTTAAAAATGTTGCTTTTCACTTTTTTTTGGGGTTTTTTCTTAGTAAAAATAATTGGTAAACCCATAGTCCTGATTTAATACTAAACACGGTGTATAAAGTAGTCCCATAAATGTAGGTACTTTTACTCTTTTACTACAACATATACTGCTGTTTGTATTAGTGTGGCAAGCAGACCTTATTTATTATATTATACCATTTATACACTAATATGACCTTTTTATACTCATAAAACTAAAGCTATATTTACTATCATCTATACAGTCAGAGGATAAAAAAAATATCAACCAAATTCTACAAAAAAATAACTGAAAATATATGTATGAGGCTTTAAAAACAACCCAATATGCAAGTTAAATTATTAAAGGAACACTGAACCCAATTTTTTTCTTTTGTGATTCAGATAGAGCATGCAATTTTAAGCAACTTTCTAATTTACTCCTATTAGCAATTTTTCTTCGTTCTCTATCTATCTTTATTTGAAAAAGAAGGCATCTAAGCTTTTTTTTTTTTGCTTCAGTACTCTGGACAGCAATTTTTTATTGGTGGATGAATTTATCCACCAATCAGCAAGAACAACCCAGGTTTTTCACCAAAAATGGTCCGGCATCTAAACTTAGATTCTTGCATTTCAAATAAAGATACCAAGAGAATTAAGAACATTGATAATAGGAGTAAATTAGAAAGATGTTTAAAATTTCATGCTCTATCTGAATCACAAAATATTTTTTTTGGGTTCAGTGTCCCTTTAAGCAACTTCATATAAAATTGACCAAACAAAATACAAAACAAATATAAATTGTTCATTGAGTACTTAAAGGGACAGTCTACACCAGAATTGTTATTGTTTTAAAATATAGATAATCCCATTATTACCCATTCCCCAGTTTTGCATAACCAACACAATTATATTAATATACTTTTAACCTCTGTGATTATCTTGTATCTAAGCCTCTACAAACTGCCCCTTTATTTCCGTTCTTTTGACAGACTTGCAGTTTAGCCAATCAGTGCCTGCTCCCAGATAACTTCACGTGCACGAGCACAGTGTTATCTATATGAAATACGTGAACTAGCACCCTCTAGTGGTGAAAAACTGTTAAAATGCAATCTGAAAGAGGTGGGCTTCAAGGTCTAAGAAATTAGCATATGAACCTCCTAGGTTAAGCTTTCAACTAAGAATACCAATAGAACAAAGCAAAATTGGTGATAAAAGTAAATTGGAAAATTGTTTAAAATTACATGCTCTATTTGAATCATGAAAGTTTATTTTGGCCTAGACTGTCCCTTTAAAGGGATACTAAACCCAAAGTTTTCTTTAATGATTCAGACAGAGCATGCAATTTTTATCAACTTTCTAATTTACTTCTATTATCAAATTTTCTTTGTTCTTTTGCTATGTTTATTTGAACAGCAGGAATGTAAAGCTTAGGAGGCATCCCATTTTTGGTTCAGGACCTGGGCAGCGCTTGCTGATTGGTGGCTACATGTAGAAAAATTGATCATAGGAGTAAATTAGAAAGTTGCTTAAAATAACTGCTATATCTGAATCATGAAAGAAAAAAAATGGTTTTAGTGTCCCTTTAATTACATTAATGTCAGAAAATTTATTAACCCCTTAATGACCACAATGTACCCTGTATGTCACTGGTCGTTATGGGTTTTTTCAGGACATAATAGCACAAGTCTAGAAAGAACACGCTATTAATGCACTCCCCCCAGCAGGCTTTGTGGATTAGAGCAGTCTCAACGCTGGTGGCAAGACCGTGCTATAAAACAATTAAGTCCCAAAAAAAGGACAGTGACATACAGGGTACGTCGCTGGTCCTTAAGGGGTTAAACATTACAAAAGTTGCCTTTTTTAAAACACAGTGCTGCAATGTATTAGTTTTTTTTATTGACAAGAATAGTATTTGATTTACCTACTTCTTCCTTCAATGACACCCATATGTGCATCAACCAATCCCTTTATCTCAGCATCTAGATAGAATCTGCCCAGACAAGACATCTAGCACTTGTGTTTGGTGCTTCCTTTTTGTTATACAACATTTATATTACAAAATAAATCATTTAAAGGTTTAAAACAAGCTTGCCTGTGAGAACATTCATATAGATTAGGTGCAAACCCCCCAGAACGAGAGCTAAAGATCTATTGTGTATACTTTACAACTAGACATCAGCGAGACTGTCATATCATACATTTGCAAGAGTAGTGACCTCATCTGGTGACGCCTGGCATTGCATAACAAAATGTACATAACGGCACCTGAATCTGAAGCTGTCTAACGGTTTCAGATTGGCTCATGCATTTCCTTTTGCAGACCAAGAGGCTTTCCTGGCAATCCTGCAACATCTGGTCAGCAGTTCTGAGTAAGCCTGGGACATGTTCCAGTTCATTTAAGTGAACTTCCATCTGGCTCCTCACCTGTTTGACAGCATTAAGAAAAGCAAAGGCAAACACTCACAATAAAATATTTGTTTGGTGTCCCCTGCAGCACGTTTCTAATAATAATAAATATACTGCAAATATGCAGTAGTTAATAAATAAATAAGATACACGTAGTCAGGCTGGTAGTTTGCATGACCTATGACCTCAGGATACATTTCAGGGACATTAACCGGCTTGGCACAGCTACATTAGGATGGATACTACTCGCTATGGTTATTGTTGCAGCTTAGGTCTTCTCACAGCCTATGATGGAAGCGGTGCACATTTACAGAGCCGTGATGTTGGAATTAGAGTGCATTACACAGAGCAAACTCAGCACAAAAATACTTTTAAAGCAGCTGCAAAGTTTTATATAATTCCTGAGTGTTTTTATTTTTATATATAGTTTCTGTATCTGTTTTAAATATAAAAATGTAAAGCCCCCATCTATATCCTGAATGATAACCGCAAGCAAATGCTATAACTGTCACAAAGCCAGTAACATCACGCAGTGATTCCCAACCGCGGTCCTCAAGTACCCCCAACAGTCCAGGGTTTCATTATAGCTGAACTAGAGCACAGGTAAAATAATCAGCTGATGGGTGAGAGCAGGTTAGTAACCATGGTTACTGATCAGCTGATTACTTCACCTGTGCACTGGTTCAGCTATACTGAAAACCAGGCCTGTTGGGGTACTTGAGGACCGCGGTTGGGAAACACTGTGTTAGTGTGCACCAGTTCTGCTCAAGAGAATACCTGAGCTCCAAGATGGCGGCGCACAGCATAAAGAGGCGGAGTTAAAGCATCAGGCACCATTAAAGTGTTAGAGAACGGAGTTGAAGAGAGATGCAGGGATAGAAGGGAAAACAATAACATGGTGAGCACTAACTCTGCTATTATAGTTGTACCTTGCAGTTTAAATTTCATTTAAAGGGACATTAAACACTAAATATATGCTACAAAGAATGATGCATTCAAAGAAAAGTTTAGCCTGAGAATAACATGTAGATGTATTTTTTAAGGTTTAATTAGCGGTTTAAATATTGACAAAATAAGTGTAAAGTTTTAGTGTCTATAAAACAATGGGAGCTGCCATGTTGTAACTTAAGTTACCTTTTCTGCTGTGGCCAATTAGGAACAGTTATAAATAGGTCACTAGAAAGTGCAGCCAATGGCTGTGTGGAATATAACAGTGTTCTCCACTTCCATTTCTAACAGGAATTGAAAAGCCCAGAGGCAGAACTTTTTTTCACTTTCTGTTCTGCGATGAGTTTTTTTTAGTTAAAAATTTACTGCAGATCATAATTTTAAATAAAATAAAATTTTAAATTAGGCAGTTACACTAAAGCACCAGTTCAATTCCAATGTGTTGGTTAACTGGAGGATAAAGTCATTTTTAAAGTTTTATTATATAGTGCAATAGTTGAAAATTGGATTGCAAATTAGCTGCAGACAAAAGAAATTGTAAAAAATGTCTCTTGAATAAATTAGTTTCCTTTTCTCTTGGTCTAACATAGAAATGTAGTAATAAAAAGGTGCAATGCTCATAAGAACGTCTTAGATTCAGAACAAACAGCTTTGCAGACTGGGAAAGGCTAAGGGTGGGTTTGAGTTAGTAAACAATAAATGCACTGCTGCTTTGCAGCGCTACTGCATATTTGACTGTTCTCTTCAAACAGCACTTTGCCCTGGATGCACTGTGATAAGAAAACCGTACACAGTACAGCCAGAGCACACCACTGTTTGAAGAGAACAGCCAAATGTGGAGCAGCATTGCAAAGTTAAATCGTTGACAGTTCCTGCATGTGTCCTTTTCTTTCTGCAGACCTGCTGCATTTTGTGCAATGACATCTCAGATCACTGCATGTTCTGTCTTGGGGTTGAAAAGCTCACAATTTTAGAATGGAATTGCAGGAAAATGGGAGAAAATAAATAATGAAACTATTTAGCTGACTTTTTAATATTTATACAATTTATCATTTTATATTACCATCTCAAAGTGTTTAATGTCCCTTTAACTATAAAAAAACCCCAGATTTTTTCCATTCCCCTTAGAGATGCTCAGAACACTCTGCACAATCCAAAACCTTACCCACATAGGGACACTGCCCAGCTGGTATTCTACCATCCACAGACAGTATTTTTATGGTTCAGGACAATTGTGGATGATAAACTATAAATATAGAAAAAGGCCAGTTATGGTGACATTTCTTCTACTGTTAAAATAAACGTATATAAACAATAACTGAAAACCAGCCCTAGCAGCTTTGGTTTCTGTTCTGTGTTGTATAATTAACGATGCATATTTATGCTAATTAGCACAGCTGGAATTTTTTTTTGTTATTATAAAGATTGCACAAATTATCTCATTACTTGTGCACAGATGACATCATTGAAGTGATGGAAGCGAATGAATCAATCTCTGCTTATGCAAAGGTTGTAGAATTTCCTACCCTTGCCAGTAAGTAGGGCACACATCTTCTTTAGTAATTAAATACCTACATAAGACAATTATAGAGATCCTCAGTTGCCTATGGGAACTCATCTCTTGTGTACGACACAAGTGAGCTGTCAGACTAAATAGCCTCTATTACTATGAGGTTATATTCTAGCAGGAGGCTTTGTTTAAGAAATATTATTTCCCTTTATCTTAAAAATATCATGTGAGAAACCTACTCATTCCATGTTCTTAGTGTGTTGTGTGGTTTATGGGAAGCAAGCCTAGAACCCTCGATAAATTTGAGCGCAATCAATAGTGCTTCTATTTTTGTGCTCATATTTAAAGTCAAAAGTTAATTTTCATAGATAAAGCGATAGTCTAGTTCATCCTAAGACATAACATATTAAAACTTCAGTGGGGGAACGCAAAATATAGACTTTACTGCAAGGTCACGCAAAAGATAAGGCACCCAGCATTAACGATTACGCTCCACTGGTAATCTAGCACTAAATGTTTGGCACAATTTCACAATCCACTTCTTAAATATTTTGAATTCAGTCTCATCATGATAGACCAACTGTCCACAAGAGCGATATAGCTTGACTGTCTTGTATACTTGTATACTCATATACTCTACTTATTCAGCGAGGCAAACCCTATAATGTTATTTCGGTACATTTGAAACATTTTTTTGCTCGCAAATAACGATTACATAATGTCATAATAATCATTGTCATATTTAACCTCTTAAGGACATATGACAGAATTTTTCCGTCATAAAACAATTGAGCAAACTGAAAGCTGTGTCCTTAAAGGGTTAATAACGTGAACATGTTAAATGAATCTATAGAAAAATTTAAAAAACAAAACGCAGTTAATCCTAATAATTTCAGTGTCAGAAAGGAAACGCTAAGAGAGCTCCGAAAGAGCCGAATGTGATAAACTGCTGCCTAATTCCTCATTTCTATCCTAATGCACATCGCTACCAGACACAAAAGGGCTGTCTGTCTTGGCTGTCTATTTGTCTAGTTAAAAAAAAAAAAATGAAAGTGACATAAAACCCAAATGTTTTCTTTCATGTTTCAGACGGAGCATACAATTTTAAACAAATTTCCAATTTATTCTATTATCAAACTTGCTTCAATGTCTAGGTATCCTTTGTTGAATTAGCAGCAATGCACTACAGGGAGCTAGCTGAACACACTGGGTGAGCCAATGACAACAGGCATATATGTGCAGCCACCAATCAGCAGCTAGCTCCCAGTAGTGCAGTGCCGCTCCTATGCCTACCTAGGCATGCTTTTCAACAAAGCATAGCAAGAGAACAAAACAAATGAAATAATAGAAGTAAATTGGAAATGTGTTTAAAATTGCATGCTTTATATGAATCATGAAAGTTAATTTTGACTTTTCTGTCCCTTTAATGTTGGAAAAAAATATATAATGGCCATTAAAAGAGAATATTAAAATATGCAGCTAACAAGCAAAAAAGAAGGGCACAATTGTGAACGACTCATTTCAAGGAATATGGATAGTTGCCAAAATTTTATTTTGGAAGTATAATTTAAATAACTATGAATAATAAATAACTGAAAATTACATGCATTTGTTAATTTTTTATTAAATGGATAAACAAATATTAAAAAAGAATGATCTAGAAACAAATTAATCAATTAATTTCCATTGATTCATTATTGAATAATTTAGTTAATAAGTGCCATTCGTTTGCGGACTAAAGATTTGAATAATGAAAAACAAATCAGTTACTCAGATCAACTATCCAAAATAAATGCTAGAGGGCAGTGAAAAAAACATAATTTAAGTAAGAACTTACCTGATAAATTCATTTCTTTCATATTGGCAAGAGTCCATGAGCTAGTCACGTATGGGATATACAATCCTACCAGGAGGGGCAAAGTTTCCCAAACCTCAAAATGCCTATAAATACACCCCTCACCCCACCCACAATTCAGTTTAACGAATAGCTAAGTAATGGGGTGATAGAAAAAGGAGTAAAAAGCATCAAAAAAAGGAACTGGAAATAGTTGTGCTTTATACAAAAAATCATAACCACCATAAAAAGGGTGGGTCTCATGGACTCTTGCCAATATGAAAGAAATGAATTTATCAGGTAAGTTCTTACATAAATTATGTCTTCTTTAATGTAATTGGCAAGAGTCCATGAGCTAGTGACGTATGGGATAGTAATACCCAAGATGTGGAACTCCACAGAAGAGTCACTAGAGAGGGAGGGATAAAAAATAATAACAGCCATTTTTCGCTGAAAAAATTAAATCCACAACCCAAAAAATAAGTTTTTCTCATAATTGAAAAGAAAACTTAAAACAAAAGCAGAGGAATCAAACTGAAACAGTTGCTTGAAGAACTTTTCTATCAAAAACTGCTTACGAAGAGGCAAATACATCAAAATGGTAGTTGCTGCTTTGCAAATCTGATCAACTGAAGCTTCATTCTTAAAAGCCCAAGAAGTGGAGACTGATCTAGTAGAATGAGCTGTGATTCTCTGAGGCGGGGTCTGACCCGACTCCAAATAAGCCTGATGAATTAAAAGCTTTAACCAAGATGCCAAGGAAATGGCAGAAGCTTTCTGACCTTTCCTAGAACCAGAAAAGACAACAAATAGACTAAAAGTCTTCTTGAAATCTTTAGTAGCTTCAACATAATATTTCAAAGCTCTTACAACATCCAGAGAATCTAAGGATCTCTCCAAAGAATTCTTAGGATTAGGAACAACAATTTCCCTACTAATGTTGTTAGAATTCACAACCTTGGGTAGAAATTGAAATGAAGTCCGCAAAACTGCCTTATCCTGATGGAAAATCAGAAAAGGAGACTCACAAGAAAGAGCAGATAATTAGGAAACTCTTCTAGCAGAAGAGATGGCCAAAAGGAACAACACTTTCCAAGAAAGTAGTTTAATATCCAAAGAATGCATAGGCTCAAAAGGAGGAGCCTGTAAAGCCTTCAAAACCAAATTAAGACTCCAAGGAGAAGAGATTGATTTAATGACAGGCTTGATACGGACCAAATCCTGTACAAAACAGTGAATATCAGGAAGTTTAGAAATCTTTCTGTAAAATAAAACAGAAAGAGCAGAGATTTGTCCCTTCAAGGAACTTGCAGACAAACCTTTATCCAAACCCTCCTGAAGAAACTGTAAAATTCTAGGAATTCTAAAAGAATGCCAGGAAAATTTATGAGAAGAACACCATGAAATATAAGTCTTCCAAACTCGATAATAAATCTTCCTAGAGACAGATTTACGAGCCTGTAACATAGTATCAATCACTGAGTCAGAGAAACCTCTATGAGTGACCACTCCCCCGGATGTAAAGTCTAACGGCTGAGATAATCCGCTTCCCAATTATTTACACCTGGGATATGTACCGCAGAAATTAGACAAGAGCTGGATTCTGCCCAAGAAAGTATCCAAGATACTGCTTTCATAGCTAGGGGACTGTGAGTCCCACCCTAATGATTGACATATGCCACAGTTGTGATATTGTCTGTCTGAAAACAAATGAACGGTTCTCTCTTCAACAGAGGCCAAACCTGAAGAGCCCTGAAAATAGCACTGAGTTCTAAAATATTGATTGGTAACCTCTAGAGATTTCCAAACCCCTTGTGCCATCAGAGATCCCAAGACAGCTCCCCAACCTGAAAGACTTGCATCTGTTGTGATCACAGTCCAGGTTGGACGAACAAAAGAGCCCCCTTAAACTATACGATGGTGATCTAACCACCAAGTCAGAGAGATTCGGACATTGGGATTTAAGGATATTAATTCCAACAAGCTAAACCAATTTTATTTGTCTCTTGTCTGTTAGAGACTGAGTCATGGACACTGAATCTATATGGAAACCTAAGAAGGTGACCCTTGTCTGAGGAATCAAGGAACTCTTTGGCGAATTGGTCCTACAACCAGGTCTATGAAGAAACAACACTAGTTAATTTGTGTGAGATTTGGCAGAATGTAAAGACTGAGCTAGTACCAAGATATCGTCCAAATAAGGAAACACCACAATACCCTGTTCTCTGATTACAGAGAGTAGGGCACAGGGAACCTTTGAAAAAATCATTGCAGCGGTTGCTAGGCCAAATGGAAGAGCGACAATTTGATAATGATTGTCTAGAAAAGAGAATCTCAGAAACCAATAGTGGTCTGGATTAATCAGAATATGAAGATATGCATCCTGTAAGTCTATCGTGGACATATAATGACCTTGCTGAACAAAAGGCAGAATAGTCCTTATAGTCACCATCTTGAAAGTTGGCACTCTTACAAAACGATTCAAATTTTTCAGATCCAGAACTGGCCTGAATAAATGTTCTCTCTTTGGAACAATGAACAGATTTGAATAAAACCCCAGAACCTGTTCCTGAAACGGAACTGGTATGATTACCCCTGAAAGCTCTAGATCTGAAATACACTTCAGAAAAGTCTGAGCCTTCACTGGATTTGCTGGCACGTGTGAGAGAAAAAATCTTCTCACAGGAGGTCTTACTCTAAATCCTATTCGATACCCTTGAGAGACAATACTCTGAATCCATTGATTTTGGACAGAATCTGCCCAAATGGCTTGGAAAATGTTTAATCTGCCCCCTCACCATCTGAGCTGGAATGAGGGCCGCACCTTCATGCAGATTAGGGGGCTGGCTTTGGTTTCTTAAATGGCTTGGATTTATTCCAACTTGAAGAAGGTTTCCAATTGGAACCAGATTCTTTGGGAGAAGGATTGGCTTTCTGTTCCTTATTCTGTCGAAAAGAACGAAAATGATTAGAAGCTTTAGATTTACCCTTAGATCTCTTATCCTGAGGTAAAAAAACAATTCCCTTCGACCCAGTGACAGTTGAAATAATCGAATCCAACTGAGAACCAAACAAATTGTTACCTTGGAAAGAAAGAGATTGTAATCTAGACTTAGATACCATGTCAGCATTCCAATATTTGAGCCACAAAGCTCTTCTAGCTAAAATAGCTAAAGACATAGATCTAACATAAATTTTGATGATATGAAAAATTGCATCACAGATAAAATGATTAGCATGTTGAAGCAAGCGAACAATGCTAGACAAATCAGGGTCTGTTTCCTGTTGCGCTAAGCTTTCCAACCAAAAAGTTGATGCAGCTGCAACATCAGCCATAGAAATGGCAGGCCTGAGAAGATAGCCAGAATATAAATAAGCTTTCCTTAGATAAGATTCAAGTTTCCTATCTAAAGGGTCCTTAAAGGAAGTAATATCTTCCATAGGGATAGTAGTACGTTTGGCAAGAGTAGAAATAGCCCCATCAACTTTGGGGATTTTTTCCCAAAACTCCAATTTAACTGCTGGCAAAGGATACAATTTTTTAAAACTCGAAGAAGGAATAAAAGAAGTACCAGGCCTATTCCATTCCTTTGAAATCATATCAGAAATAGCATCAATAACTGGAAAAACCTCTGGAGTAACCACAAGAGGTTTATAAACAAAATTTAAACGTTTACTAGTTTTAGTATCAAGAGGACTAGTTTCCTCAATATCCAAAGTAATCAACACCTCTTTTAACAAAGAACGAATATACTCCATCTTAAAGAGATAAGAAGATTTGTCAGTGTCAATATCCGAGGTAGCATCTTCTGAATCAGATAGATCCTCATCAGAGGAGGATAATTCAGTATGTTGTGGGTCATTTGAAATTTCAACAATTTTATGAGAAGTTTTAAAAGACCTTTTACGTTTATTAGAAGGCGGAATAGCAGACAAAGCCTTCTGAGTCGCATCAGCAATAAAATCTTTTATATTCACAGGGATATCATGTACATTAGATGTTGAAGGAACAACAGGCATTGTACTAGTACTGATGGATGCATTCTCTGCATGTAAAAGCTTATCATGACAACTATTACATACCACAGCTGGAGATATAATCTCCGCTAATTTACAACAGATACACTTATCTTTGGTAGAACTGTTATTAGGCAGCAGGAATCCAACAGTGGTTTCTGAGACAGGATCAGATTGAGGCATCTTGCAAATGTAAGAGAAAAAAACAACATATAAAGCAAAATTATCAATTTCCTTATATAGCAGTTTCAGGAAAGGGAAAAAAATGCAAACAGTATAGCCCTCTGAGCATAGAAAAAGGCAAGGGGCATATAGAAAGTGGGGTTTAAATAAATAAATAATTTGGCGCCAAGTATGACACACAACGCAAAATGAATTTTTTTGGCGCTAACAACATCCGGAAATGACGCAGCTCGCGTCATGGCAGACGCAACCTTGTCCAAGGCAACCTGGCATCAACCAAGATGCCGGAAATGACGAATTTGCGTCACCGAACGTATCTTCGCGCCAAGAAAATTCTCGCGCCAAGAATGCAGCAATAAATATCAGCATTTTTGAGGCCTCGCGAGCCTAATTTTGCCTGCGAAAATTAATGAAAACAGTCAATTTCGAAGAAAAGACATACCCCAGGTAAGAAAAAATAACTTCCTAAATATGTTTTGCCCAATTTTGAAACTGATAGTCTGCAAAAGGAAATATACATAAACCTGACTCATGGCAAATATAAGTACAATACATATATTTAGAACTTTACATTAATACATAAAGTGCTAAACCATAGCTGAGAGTGTCTTAAGTAATGAAAACATACTTACCGAAAGACACCCATCCACATATAGCAGATAGCCAAACCAGTACTGAAACAGTTATCAGTAGAGGAAATAGAATATGAGAGTATATCGTCGATCTGAATAACGGAGATAGGAGATGAATCTCTACGACCGATAACAGAGAACCTATGAAAAGATTTCCAGCGAGGAAAACCATAGAATTCAATAGATGATACTCCCTTCACATCCCTCTGACAAACACTGTACTCTGACAGGAATCAGGCTTCAAAATGCTGAGAAGCGCATATCACAGGAGAAAATCAAGCACAAACTTACTTCACCAACTCCATAGGGAGGCAATGTTTGTAAAACTGAATTGTGGGTGTGGTGAGGGGTGTATTTATAGGCATTTTGAGGTTTGGGAACTTTGCCCCTCCTGGTAGGATTGTATATCCCATACGTCACTAGCTCACGGACTCTTGCCAATTACATGAAATAAATACAGAAAGGGCCTCATGTTAAAAGGCAGAAAGACAAGGTTCCCTGGTTTAGATTACTTCCCGCCCCACTTTGTGACAAACGGGCTGTGGACACTGCCACCTACTATCGTGTAACCAATCGAGTGAGAGCAGGACCTGTCAATCACCCGAACGTGTTTGGGATGTTTATGTACGCCATCTCAGAAGTGGTGGAGAGGGTAAGAAGCGGCTACGGAAAGCAGGCTTGCGTTTGTGAGCCAGCCCCACAAAGGCTCAAAAGCAGCATTGGCTCATTTAAATACAACAGATAAAACAATTTCTTGCATATAAAAACATGGCATGACTATGTCCCTTTAAATAACTCTCAGCATATCTGTATGCATTCTTGAACTGCCTGACAGTATTACACATTTTCCCTTAGGCTACTTTACTTATTTACTAGTTTTGATGGACAGTGATATCTTTGTTTTTAAATCCTCAAGTAGAATTACATAGTGACATTTCGATCTTATATTTCTCATTTTCAGAAATGTATAACATCTCTAATAGATCTAAAAGCATATTGAATAAAACCCAAATACCTACTGGGCTACACATTAGGTGAAAACTGTTGTTAACACCATCTACCAATTAAAGGGACAGTCTACACCAGAATTTCTATTGTTTTTAAAGATAGATAATCCCTTTATTACCCATTTCCCAGTTTTGCATAACCAACACAGTTATAATAATATACTTTTAACCTCTGTGATTATCTTGTATCTAAGCCTCTGTAAACTGACCCTTTTTTCAGTTCTTTTGACAGACTTGCAGTCTAGCCAATCAGTGCCTGCTCCCAGATAACTTCACGTGCACGAGCACAGTGTTATCTATATGAAATACGTGAACTAACACCCTCTAGTGGTGAAAAACTGTTAAAATGCAATCTGAAAGAGGTGGGCTTCAAGGTCTAAGAAATTAGCATATGAACCTCCTAGGTTAAGTTTTCAACTAAGAATACCAAGAGAACAAAGCAAAATTGGTGATAAAAGTAAATTGGAAAATTGTTTAAAATTACATGCTCTATCTGAATCATAAAAGTTTATATTGGCCTAGACTGTCCCTTTAAGTAAATATTTTTCCTTCCTATACAAACCATAGAGTTTCTGGACAAATTATTTAAGTTTTTTTTTTGGTCTCCACGCTTAAAGGGAAATTAAACCCTAAATTTTACTTTCTTGATAGAGTATACAATATGAAAAAACTTTCCAATTTACTTCTATTATCAAATTTTCTTCATTCGCTTGGTATCCTTTGTGGAAGGAGCAGTAATGCATTACTGGGAGCTAGCTGAACATGCTGGGTGAACCAATGTGTACAGCGACAAATGAGCAGCTAGCTCCCAGTAGTGGGTTGCTGCTTTTGAGCCAACCTAAATATGCTTTTCAACAAAGGATAGCAAGAGAATTAACCACATAAGATAAAGGAAGTAAATTAGAACACTGTTTTAAATTGTATGCTCTGGAAGAATCATAAAGGTTTTATTTTGACTTTACTGTCTCTTTAAGAATTCTTTCCCCTATGTACTAGAGATTTATAATCACATATATTAGAATGTTCAACTCAATAACACTGACACAAGTCTCATTCTTAAGAATGGTGTATAGTGAGTGCAAGCAGAGACTAATGTACACTGTACCTTCTCAGTTTCCAAATCTTTCTTTTCAATGATCTCTTTTTTATCTGAAACAATAGTTCTATATCTTTCTTTTAAATGGTTTGATTCCAGCTGTAACGTCTGTACCTGAAGAAAAAGAAATGTTCTGCATTTATAGACATTGATTTAGAAGGGATTTCCAGGTTGCCAGCAATATCAATTATACAGAGTGTTTTGAGGGATATGTGGGAAGGTTTTTATCTGTGTTAAAATAATAAAGGCATACATATGATATGACAAGCAATGCGTGTCCATTCACAGGGGTGGGAAATTAATGGGTATTATAAAAAAACTTAGTAAAATTATTTGCTGAAACAACCATGTGCTAATTTGCAAAGCAGCATGCTTCATTAGTTTTGGCAAGAAAGAAAAGTAAGAAAGAAAAGAGAGAGAATGAAAGAGAGCAAGAGAGAAAGAAAGAGCGTGCGAGAGAGAGAGAGAGAGAGAGAGAGAGAGAGAAAAAGAGAGAGAGAGAGAGAAAGAGAGAGAAAGAGAGAGAAATAGAGAAAAAGAGAGAAAAAGAAAGAGAGAGAAAATAATGAAATTAAAAAATGAGAGAGAGTGAGAGAAAGAAAGAGAAAAAGAGAGAAAAGGAAAGAGAAAATAATGAAATTAAAAAAAGAAAAAGAGAGATAAAGAAAGAGAAAAAGAGAGAGAAAATAATGAAATGGAGAGAAAGAAAGAAAAAAAGAGAAAATAATGAAATAAAAAAAAAAGAAAAAAGAGAGAGAATGCAAAGATTGAAGGAATGGTGCACTTTGTTCAGAACTAGTAAGTGCTTCAAATATATTTAACCCCTTAACGACCAAGGACGTGCACGGTAGGTCCTACAAAAACTGCTAGTTAATGACCAAGGACGTAGCATGCACGTCCAGTCGCTTTCATGGTATTGCAGAGATGCCTCAATATTGAGGCATCGTGCAATACCCTTTTTAAGCAAACCGATGCAGAGAGGGCCACTCTGTGGCCCTCTCTGCATCGGCCAGCGATGGTGCCGATCGTTGGTGGCGTCGGAAGGATACGAGGGAGGCGGGTGGGCGGCCCATCGCTGGATCAGTTCCGGCTAGCAGATTCCGGCAGTGCGCACATTAAGTGCTGGACAGCTGGAGCCTGTGTAAGGGAAGGAGGGAGGGGGGAAATAAGGAATTACATTTTGGGAAAGGGATCTGGGAGGGGGTAGGGTATTGAGAGGGGGGGCAGCTACACTACAGAAAAATGGGTTATATTTAGGGCTGCAACAACTAATCGGTAAGTTTGATCATAAAAATAGCTGTCAACAAATCTCATTATCAATTAGGTGGTCAGCGATTAGTTGGTCAGTTGCACAGTACCAGCTGCTTTAATCTGATGATCTACTGCAACTAAGATTGTGCAAAAAAAATTGAATTTATTTATTTTTTTAATCGTTTTTCTATCCGATTAATCGGACAATAATCATCCGATTAATCGGATAGAAAAAATAATAATAAATAAAAATGTTTGCACAATACCATGTGCAGGAGTTCATCGGATTGAAGCAGCTGGTGCTGTGCAATTAACCAACTAATCGCTGACCACCTAATTGATAATGAGATTCTTTGACAACTATTTTTATGATCAATCTTGCCGATTAGTTGTTGCAGCCCTAGTTATATTTATTTAAAAAAGCCAAATTTTGACCAAACTGAGTACTGGCAGACAGCTGCCAGTACCCAAGATGGCGGGAAATAGGTAGAGGGGGAGGGTTAGAGAGCTGTTTGGGGGGGGGGGATCAGGGAGGTTGGGGGCTAAGGGAGGATCCAACACTGCATTATATATAACACAAATAAAAAAAATATATATATAAAAAAAGCTTTTTATTTTAGTACTGGCAGACTTTCTGCCAGTACTTAAGATGGCGGTGACAATTGTGAGGTGAGGGAGGCAAGAGAGCTGTTTGAGAGGGGTCAGGGGGTGGGATGTGTCAGGTGGGAGGCATAATACAAGTGTGGTGAGCAGCTAGGGTTGCCACCTCGGCCATGTTTTCCTGGACACTTATAAGTTATACATGCTGCAGGGTGTGCAGGTAGGAAGGAACATGAAAAGTTCAGGAACACTGAACAGCACTATTCATATTCCTCTCTGCACACTCTGTAGCATGTATAACTCATAAGTGTCCAGGAAAACATGGCCGAGGTGGCAACCCTATGCGCAGCGGCATTTAGCCTTCTATTTACCAAAAAGCAATGCCAAAGCTATATAAGTCTGCTATTTCTGAACAAAGGGGATCCCAGAGAAGCATTTACAACCATTTGTGCCATAATTGCACAAGCTGTTTATAAATAATTTTAGTGAGAAACCTTAAGTTAGTTAATAAGTTAACATTTTTTTTTATTTGACGGTGAAATGGTGGCATGAAATATACCAAAATGGGCCTAGATCAATACTTTGGGTTTTCTACTAAATCTATATATATACACACACACACATGTGAAGGGTTATTCAGGGATTCCTGACAGATATCAGTGTTACAATGTAACTATTGCTAATTTTGAAAATAGCAAAGTGCTACTTGTACTTATTGCCCTATAACTTGCAAAAAAAGCAAAGAACATGTAAACATTGGGTATTTCTAAATGCAGGACAAAATTTAGAAACTATTTAGCATGGGTGTTTTTTTGGTGGTTGTAGATGTGTGTTTTTCTTCAATTTTTTCATCATATTTTAATTTTTTTTTATAGTAAATGATATAAAAATAATGATATCTTTAGAAAAGTCCATTTAATGGCGAGAAAAACTGCATATAATGTGTGTGTAAATGAGTAAGAGGAAAATTACAGCTAAACACAACCAAAAACAGAAATATCAAAATAGCCCCAGTCCTTAACGGTAAGAAAATTTAAAAATGGTCTGGTCACTAAGGGGTTAAACCCTCCATTAAGCTTTATTACAGAATATGTAAGCAAACTTAGAATGATTTCTCAGTTTAAATGGCATATTCAGTATTATGTATTTAAACACCAGATTTCACATATGAGGTTGTATAATATTCCGTACCTGCTTTTCGTATTGTTCAACAAAGTTTTTCTGATGGTTTGCCTTCTCTTGAAGCTCTGATAAATCATTGTTCACTAAAACTGCCTCATTTTCTAAAGCAGCAATTGATGCCTGCAGTTGAATACACAACATTATTAAAGAATAAAAAGTGTGTCTCACTGTTAATAAGTATTAACACAAAGTAAATATTTCTAAAGAGTCTATTGATGCATAGCAAAAATCATTTCAACATACATTTGTCATAAAGAGGCTGATGACAATCTATCATTTGATAATTATCGGCTTGTTAAGGACGGGCAATTAGCCTTTTTTAATGTTGACAAAATAACAAGTACATATAGCAATGGGCCCTCGATCAATAACAGTCCTAAATGTACCCCCAATAAACCCTAATACAACACAATACCAATATCAGTCTTAGATAAAAAAGACCATATATCCTTGCAAACAATTCTTGGCAAAAACAATTCTTCCAAATGCTTACCTCCTTAAGACAAGTCCTAGTTTACACGCACTTCAAATCCTATCTCTAGAAAACATATGAAAACGGGGGCATTACAAATCACATCACAAGAAGGATACCATTTTATTCTCCTTGTGATACGCTATGGGGCACCCCATTTTCATGTTTTCTAAAAAACAGAATTTATGCTTACCTGATAAATTATTTTCTCCAACGGTGTGTCCGGTCCACGGCGTCATCCTTACTTGTGGGATATCTCTTCCCCAACAGGAAATGGCAAAGAGTCCCAGCAAAGCTGGCCATATAGTCCCTCCTAGGCTCCGCCCACCCCAGTCATTCGACCGACGGACAGGAGGAAATATATAGGAGAAACCATATGGTACCGTGGTGACTGTAGTTAGAGAAAATAATTAATCAGACCTGATTAAAAAACCAGGGCGGGCCGTGGACCGGACACACCGTTGGAGAAAGTAATTTATTAGGTAAGCATAAATTCTGTTTTCTCCAACATTGGTGTGTCCGGTCCACGGCGTCATCCTTACTTGTGGGAACCAATACCAAAGCTTTAGGACACGGATGAAGGGAGGGAGCAAATCAGGTTACCTAAACGGAAGGCACCACGGCTTGCAAAACCTTTCTCCCAAAAATAGCCTCCGAAGAAGCAAAAGTATCAAATTTGTAAAATTTGGCAAAAGTGTGCAGTGAAGACCAAGTCGCTGCCTTACATATCTGGTCAACAGAAGCCTCGTTCTTGAAGGCCCATGTGGAAGCCACAGCCCTAGTGGAGTGAGCTGTGATTCTTTCAGGAGGCTGCCGTCCGGCAGTCTCATAAGCCAATCGGATGATGCTTTTAAGCCAAAAGGAAAGAGAGGTAGAAGTCGCTTTTTGACCTCTCCTTTTACCAGAATAAACAACAAACAAAGAAGATGTTTGTCTGAAATCTTTTGTAGCCTCTAAATAGAATTTTAGAGCACGGACTACGTCCAAATTGTGTAACAAACGTTCCTTCTTTGAAACTGGATTCAGACATAAAGAAGGTACAACTATCTCCTGGTTAATATTTTTGTTAGAAACAACCTTTGGAAGAAAACCAGGCTTAGCACGCAAAACCACCTTATCTGCATGGAACACCAGATAGGGCGGAGAACACTGCAGAGCAGATAACTCTGAAACTCTTCTAGCAGAAGAAATTGCAACCAAAAACAAAACTTTCCAAGATAGTAACTTAATATCTATGGAATGTAAAGGTTCAAACGGAACCCCTTGAAGAACTGAAAGAACTAGATTTAGACTCCAGGGAGGAGTCAAAGGTCTGTAAACAGGCTTGATCCTAACCAGATCCTGAACAAATGCTTGAACATCTGGCACAGCTGCCAGTCTTTTGTGTAGTAAGACAGATAAAGCAGAGATCTGTCCCTTTAGAGAACTTGCAGATAATCCTTTCTCCAAACCTTCTTGTAGAAAGGAGAGAATCTTAGGAATTTTTATCTTATTCCATGGGAATCCTTTGGATTCACACCAACAGATATATCTTTTCCATATTTTATGGTAAATCTTTCTAGTTACCGGTTTTCTGGCCTGAACCAGAGTATCTATCACAGAATCTAAAAAACCCACGCTTCGATAGAATCAAGCGTTCAATCTCCAAGCCGTCAGCTGGAGGGAGACCAGATTTGGATGTTCGAATGGACCCTGAACAAGAAGGTCCTGTCTCAAAGGTAGCTTCCATGGTGGAACCGATGACATATTCACCAGGTCTGCATACCAAGTCCTGCGTGGCCACGCAGGAGCTATCAAGATCACCGAGGCCCTCTCCTGATTGATCCTGGCTACCAGCCTGGGAATGAGAGGAAACGGTGGAAATACATAAGCTAGGTTGAAGGTCCAAGGTGCTACTAGTGCATCTACTAGAGTCGCCTTGGGATCCCTGGATCTGGACCCGTAGCAAGGAACCTTGAAATTCTGAGGAGACGCCATCAGATCCATGTCTGGAATGCCCCATAATTGAGTTATCTGGGCAAAGATCTCCGGATGGAGTTCCCACTCCCCCGGATGGAATGTCTGACGACTCAGAAAATCCGCCTCCCAGTTTTCCACACCTGGGATGTGGATCGCAGACAGGTGGCAGGAGTGATCCTACGCCCATTGAATTATTTTGGTCACTTCTTTCATCGCCAGGGAACTCCTTGTTCCCCCCTGATGATTGATATACGCAACGGTCGTCATGTTGTCTGATTGGAACCTTATGAATCTGGCCTTTGCTAGTTGAGGCCAAGCCCTGAGAGCATTGAATATCGCTCTCAGTTCCAGAATGTTTATCGGGAGAAGAGACTCTTCCCGAGACCATAGACCCTGAGCTTTCAGGGATTCCCAGACCGCGCCCCAGCCCACTAGACTGGCGTCGGTCGTGACAATGACCCACTCTGGTCTGCGGAAGCTCATTCCCTGGGACAGATGGTCCAGGGTCAGCCACCAACGGAGTGAATCTCTGGTCTTCTGATCTACTTGAATCATTGGAGACAAGTCTGTATAGTCCCCATTCCACTGTTTGAGCATGCACAGTTGTAATGGTCTTAGATGAATTCGTGCAAAAGGAACTATGTCCATTGCTGCAACCATCAACCCTACTACTTCCATGCACTGCGCTATGGAAGGACGTGGAACAGAATGAAGAACTTGACAAGTGCTTAGAAGTTTTGACTTTCTGACCTCTGTCAGAAAAATCCTCATTTCTAAGGAATCTATTATTGTTCCCAAGAAGGGAACTCTTGTTGAAGGAGACAGAGAACTCTTTTCTATGTTCACCTTCCATCCGTGTGATCTGAGAAAGGCCAGAACGATGTCTGTATGAGCCTTTGCCTTTGATAGGGACGACGCTTGTATTAGAATGTCGTCCAAGTAAGGTACTACTGCAATGCCCCTCGGTCTTAGAACCGCTAGAAGGGAACCGAGTACCTTTGTGAAAATCCTTGGAGCAGTGGCTAACCCGAATGGAAGGCCACAAACTGGTAATGTTTGTCCAGAAAGGCGAACCTTAGGAACTGATGATGTTCTTTGTGGATAGGAATATGTAGGTACGCATCCTTTAGATCCACGGTAGTCATAAATTGACCTTCCTGGACAGTGGGTAGAATCGTTTGAATGGTTTCCATCTTGAACGATGGTACCCTGAGAAATTTGTTTAGGATCTTCAAATCCAAAATTGGTCTGAAAGTTCCCTCTTTTTTGGGAACTACGAACAGATTGGAATAAAATCCCATTCCCTGTTCCTTTATTGGAACTGGGTGTATCACTCCCATCTTTAACAGGTCTTCTACACAATGTAAGAACGCCTGTCTCTTTATTTGGTTTGAGGATAAGTGAGACATGTGGAACCTTCCCCTTGGGAGTAGTTCCCTGAATTCCAGGAGATAACCCTGAGAAACTATTTCTAGCGCCCAGGGATCCTGAACATCTCTTGCCCAAGCCTGAGCAAAGAGAGAGAGTCTGCCCCCTACTAGATCCGGTCCCGGATCGGGGGCTACTCCTTCATGCTGTTTTGTTAGCAGCAGCAGGCTTCTTGGCCTGCTTACCCTTGTTCCAGCCCTGCATCGGTTTCCAGGCTGGTTTGGGTTGTGAGGCATTACCCTGTTGCTTAGAGGATGCACAATTAGAGGCCGGTCCGTTCCTGAAATTGCGAAAGGAACGAAAATTAGACTTATTCTTGGCCTTGAAAGGCCTATCTTGTGGAAGGGCGTGGCCCTTTCCCCCAGTGATGTCTGAAATAATCTCTTTCAATTCTGGTCCAAATAGAGTTTTACCTTTGAAAGGGATGTTAAGCAATTTTGTCTTGGATGACATATCCGCTGACCAAGACTTTAGCCAAAGCGCTCTGCGCGCCACGATTGCAAACCCTGAATTTTTCGCCGCTAATCTAGCTAATTGCAAAGCGGCATCTAAAATAAAAGAGTTAGCCAACTTAAGTGCGTGAACTCTGTCCATAACCTCCTCATATGGAGTCTCTCTACTAAGCGAGTTTTCTAGTTCCTCGAACCAGAACCACGCTGCTGTAGTGACAGGAACAATGCACGAAATGGGTTGTAGAAGGTAACCTTGCTGTACAAAAATCTTTTTAAGCAAACCCTCCAATTTTTTATCCATAGGATCTTTGAAAGCACAACTATCCTCGATAGGAATAGTAGTGCGTTTGTTTAGAGTAGAAACTGCCCCCTCGACCTTAGGGACTGTCTGCCATAAGTCCTTTCTGGGGTCGACCATAGGAAATAATTTCTTAAATATAGGGGGGGGGGAACAAAAGGTATGCCGGGCTTATCCCACTCCTTATTCACTATGTCCGCCACCCGCTTGGGTATAGGAAAAGAGTCGGGGTGCACCGGAACCTCTAGGAACTTGTCCATCTTGCATAATTTCTCTGGAATGACCAAGTTGTCACAATCATCCAGAGTAGATAACACCTCCTTAAGCAGTGCGCGGAGATGTTCTAATTTAAATTTAAATGTCACAACATCAGGTTCAGCTTGTTGAGAAATTTTTCCTGAATCTGAAATTTCCCCATCTGACAAAACCTCCCTCATGGCCACTTCAGATTAGTGTGAGGGTATGACAGAACAATTATCATCAGTGCCCTCCTGCTCTTCAGTGTTTAAAACAGAGCAATCGCGCTTTCTCTGATATGTAGGCATTTTGGATAAAATATTTGCTATGGAGTTATCCATTACAGCCGTTAATTGTTGCATGGTAATAAGCATTGGCGCGCTAGATGTACTAGGGGCCTCCTGCGTGGGAAAAACTGGTGTAGACACAGTAGGGGATGATGTAGTATCATGTTTACTCCCCTCATCTGAGGAATCATCTTGGGCAATTTCATTATCTGTGGCAGTACTGTCCTTACTTTGTTTGGACGCTATGGCACAATTATCACACAAATTTAAATGGGGAGACACATTGGCTTTCATACATATAGAACATAGCTTATCCGAAGGCACAGACATGTTAAACAGGCTTAAACTTGTCAATAAAGCACAAAAAACGTTTTAAAACAAAACCGTTACTGTCTCTTTAAATTTTAAACAGAAAACACTTTATTACTGAATATGTGAAAAGTATGAAGGAATTGTTCAAAAATTACCAAAATTTCACCACAGTGTCTTAAAGCATTAAGAGTATTGCACACCAAATTTCAGAGCTTTAACCCTTAAAATAACGGAACCGGAGCCGTTTACAAATTTAACCCCTATACAGTCCCAGCTATAGCCTTTGCTGAGACCTAACCAAGCCCAGAGGGGAATACGATACCAAGTGACGCCTTCTAGAAACTTTTCCAGCAATTTTCAGATCCTCACACATGCATCTGCATGTCCTGCTCTCAAAAAACAACTGCGCAGTAATGGCGCGAAAATGAGGCTCAGCCTACAACTAGGAAGGCCCCCTGACTGGAAAAGGTGTCTAACATAGTGCCTGCCGTTTAATAAACGTTCCCCAAGTTTATAAATGTGAAATATCAGCATAAACATGAATAAAATGCCCAAATAAAGCAATCGATTTAGCCCATAAAAGTGTCTACCAGTTTTATAGCCCATATTAAGCCCTTTATTCTGTTTGTTTGACTAAGAAAATGGCTTACCGGTCCCCATGAGGGGAAATGACAGCCTTCCAGCATTACATGGTCTTGTTAGAAATATGGCTAGTCATACCTTAAGCAGAAAAGTCTGCTAACTGTTTCCCCCAACTGAAGTTACTTCATCTCAACAGTCCTATGTGGAAACAGCAATCGATTTTAGTTACTGTCTGCTAAAATCATCTTCCTCTCACAAACAGAAATCTTCATCCCTTTCTGTTTCAGAGTAAATAGTACATACCAGCACTATTTTAAAATAACAAACACTTGATAGAAGAATAAAAAACTACATTTAAACACCAAAAAACTCTTAACCATCTCCGTGGAGATGTTGCCTGTGCAACGGCAAAGAGAATGACTGGGGTGGGCGGAGCCTAGGAGGGACTATATGGCCAGCTTTGCTGGGACTCTTTGCCATTTCCTGTTGGGGAAGAGATATCCCACAAGTAAGGATGACGCCGTGGACCGGACACACCAATGTTGGAGAAATCTTTACTTTCAGCACTTTTTTCATTATTGTTCCAGTGAAAATGGTCCTATACTTAACAGGTGCTGGTTCTGTTTTTCTGATAACAATTGATTTTTCACTTACTGAGCTCCATGTTCAATGTTTTCAAATATAGCACTGGTTTTACTCACAGGCAAAACATACTGAAATCACCTGGTGCTGTATTGGATGTCACAGAACAGATACCAATGCTGCCAACTTGATCAAATATAGTCAAAAGAATAATGAGCACTTTTAGGCTAATAAAAATGAGCAAAATCCAACAAACACACATGTCCAATATACTCATATTCCCCCTGTTCAGAACCATTAGGGATACAGAGACACCCAACTCTGTCGGTTTGGAGCACAAGATGGCAATTATTAGCATCACTACACACTATTAAAAAGGGACTAATCAACACACAGCCCTTCAACCCAGGATATAATTATTAAACCACAACATTGCCATTTTGTTTGCATTTAATGGTGCACGTCTGTTCTTTTAATTACGATATCAAGAGATGAACTATGCAGATGTTTTCGGGTATTAATGTCAAAAGTATATTGGGATTGCAAAAGTTTAGAAATCACCAAGATTGTGATCAACCCATTAATTTGCTAGCTTTTGACATTCTGCAACTCTAAATATGCGCTTCTCTGAACTCGTAATCTGTATGTGAGTGGTGCGAAATAACGGGTTGAAAGTTATTTTTTTGCAACACGCACCCTTAGAGTTCAATGGAGCCTTGTTTTCATGCCATTAGCCGCACAACCACAGCTTGTGTAACCCTAATCGCAACAATACATGAATATGCATACTAATATATACATATATATTTATATGTGTATAGTCATACATATAGACACATATAAATACATAAATATATATGTATACATATATATTTTAATAGATATAAATATTAATAAATGTATCCCAATGGATCCCTATGTAAAAGCACTTTTAGGCCGTTGTTTTCTAACACCTGACATATCATAAGTTTGACCCCTTATAACTTTTTAATGCAATAAAATGTATTTATAAGTTTTATCAGACAGTGTTAATATGAGTGTTACAATACTGTGCAATGTATTTTTAATGTGTTTTGCACAACTGTGTGCAAACCGTGATCGTAACAGCGCCATCGCATTTACTAACAACTTGTAATATGAGTAAAATTACGGGTACACCCATAAAGTTGCAAATTTGCCCAAACGCATGCGCTGTACACTCGACTTGTAATCTAGCCCTAAATGTTTAACCCGTGCAAAGGGGTTACACAACATAGTTAAAGTACCGTTTAGAAGCCACAGAAAACTGAGGAGTGGAAATTGCAGCAGCAGTAGTTGCACCACACCCCTGCATGATTCCCGCTGGGGATAAGCTCTTGGCAGTTTCTGCAGTCCAGGTGCTCTGTATTCTTATGGTAGAGGTTTACCCCATTAACAACCAGTTCACAGACTAAGAAAAGTTATACAAGATCTCTATACAGATAAAAACATACATTAATACTGAAGTTCTCATTTTGTGAAATTGGTCAATCAATTGTGACCATGATAATTTCTAATGTTGAATAACTAGTTAAATAAAAGTAGCTCGTACAGGTTCAAGAGTAAAATAACAACATCTTAAAGATTGTGCTATATGTTTATGGAGTAATAACAGTTGCAATTTGTATTCAGTTTGATTCCATAATTTGCACAAAATGACTATTAAATCCTCAGGGACAATGGCAATTAAAAGATATATAGTACTGAAATAGAACTGGTAACTATTGATCTCTGAGCCATTTATTACTCAGTGGCTTATGGTGCCACCAACTTTGCTGTTAACTTTAGATCTGACGCGTTTCACGATGTTCCCGGCCTATGACTGCAGTAATTGCTTGAGAAGCACCAAATCTATCTAGTTTACCTTTATGTATGTTCTATTAGATTAATAAAAAAATGTTTTTACTTTGTACGCTCCTGAGTGCAACCGTTTTTTTTTGGGGCTGATACTCAACAGTATACCAGAGTTTTAAGGGCACAGGGTTTGGATATTCCATGTTTAAAATTTACCTACTGTCCTGTTAACAACTTGGACATGGACTTTTAAAATGGTCCTTAAAGGGACAGTATATACCAATTTGCATATAACTGCATGTAATAAACACTAATATAAAGAATAATATGCACAGATACTAATATAAAAATCCAGTATAAAACATTTTTAAAAATTACTTAGAAGGTCCCAGTTTAGCACTGTTGATGAGGTTAGGGACACCAAGTGAAAGGGGCTGTGGAAACAGGAACAGCAGACACTCCCCATCTCCCCCCTTTCCCTGCATATGAAAAGGCAGATTATTCAAACCGGAGACACAGGAATCTGTAGACATCAGTATACATAAAAAAAAACTTTGGGCCTTGGTTAGGAGTCTGAAAATTAGCACAAAATTATTAAAAAAAATATGCAAAACTATACATTTTTACAAAAATACTCCCAGATAGGCTATAAAAATGGAGCATGTTCCTTTAAAAATGATAGATATGAGAAATTCCCAATGCAAAAATTAAATAAAAAATTAAATAAAAAATTAAATAAGATATATTAGTAGTTAACTGTACTTTATATCTGATTCAGGATCAATAGCACATCCTAATCTTATAATATTACTTCTGAAACTGATGACAAATAATAAAACTGAGGTGAAATACAAAAAATAAATACCTTAAGTTTTGCATTTTCTTCATTGTAATGCGCATTTTCTAAGTTGATGACTCGTAATTCCTCAGCAAGTTCTTCATTTGATTGGTCACTAATATCTGTAGGTTTATGGACGTTCTTTAGGTTGTCTATCTGTCTTTTACATAACAGAAACAAAACACTGATTAGATTATTTATTAAAGTGCAGTTTTTATTTACCCCTTTACCTGATCCAGCAACATAACTATACAAAAAATAAAATACTTGTACAACAAAGCAATCTCATGGCCCTGACAATTTAATAATTATTTATAGGGCACTTTTCTGCAAAAGAAGCTTAGCTTTATCATAAAGACTTAAAGGGACGCTGTACCAATTTTTTTCTTTTGTGATTCAGATAGAGCAGCAATTTTAAGCAACTTTCTAATTTACTCCAATTATCAAATTTACTTTTTTTCACTTGGTATCTTTATTTGAAAAGCAAGAATGTAAATTTAGATGCCGGCCCATTTTTGGTGAACAACCTGGGTTGTTCTTGCCGATTGGTGGATAAATTCACCCACCAAAAAGCAGGTGCTGTCCAGGGTCTGAACCAAAAATTGACTGGCTTATTAGCTTAGATGCCTTCTTTTTCAAATAAAGATAGCAAGAGAAAGAAGAAAAATTGATAATAGGAGTAAATTAGAAAGTCCCTTAAAATTGCATGCTCTATGTGAATCACAAAAGAAAAAATTTGGGTTCAGTGTCCCTTTAATCCTTTGAGTGCTTGAGTACTAAGCACTTTCCCACCTGGGTGCTAATTTTTTTTTTAACTTTTGTATTTTTTTTTTCCAGATCCCCAAGACTTACACCGTTGGAAGTTAGGCGATTATCTTTCCAATGGTGGGTCTTGGGGGTCTGTAGCTGCTTAGATGCCTGAGATACAGGCATCTAAGCAGCATGCCCCCTTTCCCTATACAGGTGGCCCTCAGTTTACAACGGTTCAATTTGCACTGTTTCAGAATAACAACCTTTTTTTCAGTCATGTGACTGCTATTGAAAAGCATTGAGAAGCAGTGCATTGATTAAAATAGCCAGCTGGAGCTGTCCGCTTGTGTTGCAGCAAAGATATGCAAGCCAAGCAAGTTGAAATTATTCAGTTTAACCAGACCTGAGCTATCGATCTTCCTGTCTATAAATCGGTCCAGATTGGAATGCACAGAAAGAACCGTTTGCAGAAAAATGCAAGTAAAGTCTGTGTTGTGTGATTATTTTTATTTATTAGGTTTATAATGTTGTTTAGCAAAAAAATTTTGTTGATTTAACTTAGTTTAATTGTATATTCTGTGTTGTGTGATTATTTTATTAGGTTTAAAATGCTGTTTAGCATTTAAAGTCTTCATTTCAAAGCTGAGGGCTCCCTGTACTTTGTATTGTAAATTTTTAATAAAGTTGCGCAGTGACGTCATCATGTCATTTGCGCGTGACATCACCGCGCAAAACGTAAAGCCCCGGCAATGCCTGTCACTATGCAGGCCCAATCGCCAGGGTAGGAGCCCCCAGATCTCCCTCAAGGCGGGAGAGTGCTAGCGACGGCTCTGAGCCGTCGTTAGCACCAGAGTGGGAAACGCTGCGACAGGTCAGAGCCGTCGTTAGCACTCAAGGGGTTAACCAGTTCACTGACATACTTACCCAACTTAAAGGGACAGAAAGGTCAACATTGGCATGAGTATAAATGCACTATGAGTATAAATATCACTATGCAGGCCCAATCGCCAGGGTAGGAGCCCCCAGATCTCCCTCAAGGTGGGAGAGTGCTAGCGACGGCTCTGAGCCGTCGTTAGCACCAGAGTGGGAAACGCTGCGACAGGTCAGAGCCGTCGTTAGCACTCAAGGGGTTAACCAGTTCACTGACATTCTTACCCAACTTAAAGGGACATAAAGGTCAACATTGGCATGAGTATAAATGCAATTTTAAAAAGAAGCATTTTTGCAATATCCTTCCATTAGAAAAATGCTTCTAGTAAATGTTATTACTGTTTGAACAGCATACGCACATATGCTGCATGTGATCAGAGCAACAGAACACTGTGTCTGCACAGAATGCCGGCCGTAGTGTGTATTGCTTCAGTGAAGACCTGATTTGTGGTGTGGTGACTGAATGCTGGTGTACGAGCACTTTTGCTAACGGAAGTTTACCTACAACTTTAAAGGGACATTAATCTGACAATTTGTCTCTCGAGTAAGTGAAAACGCAGCAATTACACGTTTTTCCATGAAAAAAAAGTTACTCAAAAAGAAAAAAGTGCGGTCACGTTAACACTGAAAAGAACAGAAAATGTATGATTGTGCCTAAGTGATCCTTAAGGATCAACCATTAATTTGCCAATAAAAAAACACCTCATCTCTACGTGGGCAACGCTTCTCAAACATGAGTCAAGAAAAGTTTTCAATAAGGTTGTAATCAATTTTAAAACATCTTGTAGATGAAACAAAATAAGATAAAAACAATGTTCTTTTAAAAGAAATGATTGTCCTCTAAAGTTTAAAAGGCTGAATCTGTCCAATATATGTGAATTTGGGATCTGAACAATGCGGCAGGTCAATCAATCATCTGAACGATCACACAATTGGTGGTGGTTGTGCTTGAGAACATATGGCACAAGAGAGGACTTGAGTCATTAAAAGGTCATAAAACCCACAATGAAAATGCATATTTATACATTTCTGCAATACACAAGTATCAGCTCTAGTAACTGAAATGACTGTTTCAGTGATAGTTATTAAGCATTGTGCATATGCACCTTACTCAAACACTGTGCATGCTCAGAGACGGGGCAGTGCTATCTATTTGTCAGCAATAATGCAAACTAATTCATCTGCGGTACAACACATGCCTGATATTGAATGCAGGATCACAGGACATATGCAAGTATGCTCCATGCCTGCGATTATTAATACAGACAAATGCTGAAATGTGTTAAGATCTGCAGCTACATTGTAGTACCTCTCCAAACCTGAAATCCCATCATGCACTTATATACATTTATAGCTATTCCATCTCTCAGTGCAGAACCTTGAAAAGTTTCAGGAAATGGAACTTACTTTTTTAAGGTTTCACGCTGAACTTCCAAACTTGATTTCTCTCCCACTACAGAGTCATGATGAGTTTTCCAGACACCGCAAGCGGATATGGCCTCTGATAACTGGATTTCCTAAAGATTTAACCACACAGACTATTTCAGACAGCAGAGAACAGACTGTGTAGATCTTACACTACTTTGTAGATTAACATTATAAAATATTAATCAATACACTGTCACAAGAGGAAGATAAACATATGCAAATAGTCTTAGTTTGCATGAAAGTCAACATTTAATGATTCTTAAAGACCCTACAATTTAAATAAAATAAAAAGTTGCAACATAACTGCACAATCAAATTTAGTTCTTATAATCTCATTTGTTAAAAAGTAGCCCCTTTCCATAAAAGCATACTGAGGTAGGCTTAGGAGCATGCATGTGACTTGAGCACGATATGGCAACAATGTTTGTAATAATGTTGCACATTTGTGGCTTACTGGCAGGGAAAATGTTAATTTTTAAATACAGTAGAATGACATAATTAACAAGTACATAATAAAAATACAATAACACATACTAGAATTGCAAATAAGCAAATTTATTTTTTCTCCCATTTTCCGGCCCCCTGTATCATGTGACATCAGCGAATCACAGCCTAGTAAACGTATACCTTGTGCACATGCTCAGTAGGATCTTGTGTCCCACAAAGATTGAATATAAAAAGACTGGGCAAAATTTCATAATGGTAAACTGTAAAGTGTCTTAAAACTGCTGCTCTATCTGAATGATAAAAGCTTATCTTGACTTGAGTGTCGCTTTAATAATTTTCTTTTTATACAAATATGAATGAAAAAGTCTGGATTTCAATCTAATTCTGTATTTAGGAATTCCGGATTTAGGGATTTGTACCCGTATAAAGATAATACTTTGTTTCGCAAATGAAAGCGACAATCGCAGGAGAATTTGATGAATTATCCAGGATAAATGAAAAGCAATCTAGTAAATGTTGTAATTGTGTTTAATAAACCTAATAAAATAACACTGACTGCTGTTATATGTCAACAATAAATATAATGCAAGGAAAAAAGTTATAAACTTGCTGTAGATAAAGGATATGAGACCCAGAACAATTATTTCATGATTTGAAACAGCTTTGCAATTGACTTCTATGATCAGATTTTCTTAGCATCCTCTGTTGAAGAAGAAGCGATGCACTACTGGGAGCTAGCTGGACACATTGAATGAGCCAACAACAAGAGGCATATATGTGCAACCACCAATCAGCAGCTTGCTCCCAGTAGTGCATTGCTGCTTCTGCGCCTACCTGGGTATGCTTTTCAACAAAGAATATTAAGAGAACAATGTAAACAATAGAAGTATTCTGGAAAGATGTTTAAAACTGTATTCTCTATCTGAATCATGAAAGTTTAATTCTGAATTTAAAGGAACAGTAAACACCTTGAGATTTCTATATAAAAATATTTAGTTATGGATAATGAAAATACTTTGAAATACCTTATATATTTTGTCCCATTTTCAAGTAATTTAGCTCTGACAATTGAGGAACTTCTATTCCTCAGAACTTAAAATGCTCCTGTTGACTCTGAGGCTAACCCTGCTACATATATATCCATAATTGGCTTTTTCAAATAACAACTGCAAAATAATGCACTTTATACTAACTTTATGAAAGTGATTAGCCTTGTTGTCTGTGGACTCAAGCTCGGATTGGCTGCTCCAAAAGGTAAATGGTGAGTGGAGACTTGGCTGATATGTTATTCTATAGCAACACAACAGAAATGTCTTGTCATTACACTGTGTTACTGTCCCTTTAAAATTAAAACTGGGCAAAAAGAGGGGCACGCGTGTCATGCAGTACTTAGTGAGTGAAACACAGAGTTGTTCTTTCATGATTCAGATAGAACGTACAGTAAAAAAAACTTATTTCTACTATAAAATCTACTTCTTTATTTATCCTTTGTTGAAGTCAAAGCATATCAAGGTAGATGGCAGCAGATTTGCAAGAATGCTCTTGTCAGTTATATACACGTATTAGTACTAGATAACAGCAGTGTTTGCATAACATATTGCTGCCATATGGCTCTCCAGGCACATCACCTACCTAGGTATGCTCTTCAACAAAGAGCACCAAAATAAATTCATAATAGAAGTAAACTGAACATTTTTATGCAATCAACAGAAAAAGACAAAGGAGACAGTGGTAGATTCATTGTGAATTCAGCTGTGCTAAATAAAGCCAATAGAACTAAAGGCAATAGCTCGATGACTAAAAGAAAGGTGCAGAGCTACCCCTACTGTAAGCGTCATCTGCCCCTAGAATGTAAGCTCCTTGGGAAAAATCTCCCATTACATAGCTGTAGAATACTTTAAAAAGAACTGTAAGCTTCTTACAAATATAGCCACAAAAAAGTGCTGCCCCCTCCCAATCTGCTGCCCTAGGCCGGTGCCTTGTTTGCCTAGGCCGGAATATACCCCTGATCTTGAACCAAAATGTTTAAAGGGACAGAAAGTCAGCACCTTGTTGACTAAATATACAATACCTTTAATAACCACCTTTCATCATCTACAAGACAAATATTTTGTAAATGTATTTTTTTATAAAATCCGCAGTCACATAACTTGTTTGGCAGCCTTTTTTATTTTTGTGTTCAAGAAGCAGAATGCTAAGCCAATCAGAAGCTGTAACGCTCTTCCTGCTGACACTGCAGAAGCTGATAGACAGCAGTGCGAGTACTTTTAGGGGCCTATCCATTCGGAGCTTGAGGCCCCGTGTTTCTGGTCTAAAGACCGCTGCTCCATAACCCTGCTCGCCTGCTCTGATGAGGCGGACAGGAATCGCCACAATCCAACCCAATCGAGTACGATCAGGTTGATTGACACCTCCCTGCTGGCGACCGATTGGCGGTGAGTCTGCAGGGGGCGGCGTTGCACCAGCAACTCTTGTGAGCTGCTGGTGCAATGCTGAATACGGAGAGCGTATTGCTCTCCGCATTCAGCGATGTCTGTCGGACCTGATCCGCACTGTCAGATCAGGTCCGACAGACATTTGATAATTCGGCCTCTTAGTCTCAATAGAAGCGAGTGTTACAGCCTGTGATTGGCCGTAGTGCGCTGCTTTTTACAATAAAACAGCTGCCGAGCTAGGAGGACTAAGCATAAGGCAGGTGTGAGTAAAGGGGCTTGATTTTATTAAAGAATTATATTAAAAAACAAAAAGCTATTAGATATTTACTTTTCAAGGACCGCTTTTGTTTTGCTTTACACTAAACACTTTATATTATTATGCCATAGTCTTTAATTATGCAAATTATAAATAGAGTATTAGATTCAGAAAGTGTTTAATGGGGCAAGAAAAAGACTAGATTGGAGACTAATGATTTCTGTTCATCCTGTCCAAACCAAAATGCCAGGAAAGGAAGGCATCTTATACACAGGGATGCCCAGGAAAGGAGAAACAACAGGGGGAAATGCTCCCACCCAGAGGTTTGAGTCTTATATCTAGGCTTTAGCACTCACTTCACTTCCTCTTTTGATGACACTAAGCTATTATTAAAGGGACATTCTGGTCAAAATTTAAATGCACACAGATGAATTACATCTTTGAATAGAAACATATTTGCAAAATGCATGTAATGGCAAAAATGCTTCTTGCAAAAGTTATCACTGTTATAGTGAAAAAGGGTGTGTGTACAAGCGCTAAGGTAATCCCCAAGCTGTATCCAAACAGAGATCCTAACCAACCTCCAAAAAATATGCACAAGTAGTAAGAAGTGAATACAGCGCCAACAAGAGGCCAAGGGATAAATATACTCACAGAGAGATAAAAGAAGATTATTTAATGAACCATGTTAAAAAGCATCAGTAATAAAAGACTATATATAAAAAATGTAAAAAGCACATATAAATAAAATTACAAATACAGGAATATCTTACAGAAGCGGCTCAAAGGGCCAAAGCTGATAATTACAATAAAAACAGAGGTAATAACAGGTGATCAGTGTGAGTGGTACACCAGAATAAGAGTGTATACTAATAAGACAGAATTAGCCTAAGTACAACTGTAGCAAGTGCATCAAGCAAAAAACTAATAAACAATAATACAAACAATAGTGTTCAAAATTAGTGTTACAAAAATAGTGTTACAAAAAATAGAAAAATGCACTGCAGTGCAAAAAAAGGGGGTAGCAAAATAATTGTATAGATACAATCAAATAGTGAGTGAGTGCAAATGGATATAAAAATGCTAGCTACTTAATCCAGTGAGGTTAAGATATAATTAAATAAAATACACAATATGCAATAACATAAAAAATAAAATACACAATATGCAATAACATAAAAAATAAAATATAAAATATAATCCAAAAAAGTATTCAAAAAGTTGATCAACAAATGTTAGTGAAGAACAAAAATAAGTCAATCAAAACAAAAAAATGGAAAAAATGGGTGATGAAAAGCAAGGTGAAAGTGAGGAAATTGATTCCTTCCAATGTTAGTTACTTTAACAGATCCAAATTCCTGAGTGTGGTTGCTGAAGTAGCTGATTGGATCCTAGCACCTGTCAGCTGCTCCTATAGTATCCTAAAAAGTGTCCCTGTAAAAAAAGAAATTCACAACATAGTGTATCCAATATGAGAATGAAGTAAAGATTAAAGTAATGCTTACCAATATGTCAACGCGTTTCTGCCCTCAAAAAAGGGCCTTTCTATATACAGTATAAGCATATATGTGATAATGTTAATGTACTATATTTATATATAAATATACTAGTCTTGAGAAAGGCCCTTTTTTGAGGGCAGAAACGCGTTGACATATTGGTAAGCATTACTTTAATCTTTACTTCATTCTCATATTGGATACACTATGTTGTGAATTTCTTTCTTTTTTTACAGGGACACTCCTTTTTTTACAGGGACACTTTTTAGGATACTATAGGAGCAGCTGACAGGTGCTAGGATCCAATCAGCTACTTCAGCAACCACACTCAGGAATTTGGATCTGTTAAAGTAACTAACATTGGAAGGAATCAATTTCCTCACTTTCACCTTGCTTTTCATCACCCATTTTTTCCATTTTTTTGTTTTGATTGACTTATTTTTGTTCTTCACTAACATTTGTTGATCAACTTTTTGAATACTTTTTTGGATTATATTTTATATTTTATTTTTTATGTTATTGCATATTGTGTATTTTATTTTTTATGTTATTGCATATTGTGTATTTTATTTAATTATATCTTAACCTCACTGGATTAAGTAGCTAGCATTTTTATATCCATTTGCACTCACTCACTATTTGATTGTATCTATACAATTATTTTGCTACCCCCCTTTTTTTGCACTGCAGTGCATTTTTCTATTTTTTGTAACACTATTTTTGTAACACTAATTTTGAACACTATTGTTTGTATTATTGTTTATTAGTTTTTTGCTTGATGCACTTGCTACAGTTGTACTTAGGCTAATTCTGTCTTATTAGTATACACTCTTATTCTGGTGTACCACTCACACTGATCACCTGTTATTACCTCTGTTTTTATTGTAATTATCAGCTTTGGCCCTTTGAGCCGCTTCTGTAAGATATTCCTGTATTTGTAATTTTATTTATATGTGCTTTTTACATTTTTTATATATAGTCTTTTATTACTGATGCTTTTTAACATGGTTCATTAAATAATCTTCTTTTATCTCTCTGTGAGTATATTTATCCCTTGGCCTCTTGTTGGCGCTGTATTCACTTCTTACTACTTATCACTGTTATAGTGCAAGCATTTTTCTCTGCTCGTGCAGCAAAGGTAGATATTCTCAGTGCCCTAAGATTTTAAATACTGCAGCTGCTCAGAGCACCAGTGGGGCTTGCATCATGTCAGCAATTAACAAATTGAGTAATTATCAGGTGGTACAAGCACGTTAGGTTCAATGAGCAAGTGTTGTGTATAAAATGATGATGCACGGTGCATACTTAAATACACTATTGAAACAGCTATAGCTTTTATTAGAAGCGTTTTTGCTAATGCATGTATATTACAAACATGCTTCTTTTCAAAACTGAAATGCATCCATGTGGATTCCAATTTTGGTTGGAATGTCCCTTTAATAGAGTGATGTGCAGCTCATGTGTACAAGCAACACTTTCCTATTGCACATGTTGACTGACATATGATGCTTAGGACGTTATTTTCTTAGCCGACCACAAGGTAACATTTCTCAGGAATGTCATGTTTATACCTAACTGAAAGGATGCCGCTTCAAGCTTTGGGTTCTCTTTCCATTAAATTTAAAAGGGGCAGGGTTTGTTGGCGAGTGCCGTTAGTAACATCACAAATAAAAATGACATGAAACCCCAAAAAAATGATTCTGGTAGAGCATGTTATTTTAATTTACTTCTATTATCAAATTTTCTTCGTTCTCTTTGTATTTTTTGTTGAAAAGCAGGGACGCAAGCTCAGGAGTGTACACATGACAGGAGCACTATATGGAAGCAGTTTTGCAAGAATGTTATCCATTTGCAAGCGCACTAGATGGCAGCTTTACCTACCAAGGTATCTCATCAAAGAATATAATAGGAACAAAATTTGATAATAAAAGTAAATTAGAAACATTTAAAAAAAAACATAATTTATGCTTACCTGATAAATTCCTTTCTCCTGTAGTGTAGTCAGTCCACGGGTCATCATTACTTATGGGATATTAACTCCTCCCCAACAGGAAGTGCAAGAGGATCACCCAAGCAGAGCTGCTATATAGCTCCTCCCCTCTACGTCACACCCAGTCATTCGACCGAGAACCAAACGAGAAAGGAGAAACTATAGGGTGCAGTGGTGACTGGAGTATAATTAAAAAATTTAGACCTGCCTTAAAAAACAGGGCGGGCCGTGGACTGACTACACTACAGGAGAAAGGAATTTATCAGGTAAGCATAAATTATGTTTTCTCCTGTTAAGTGTAGTCAGTCCACGGGTCATCATTACTTATGGGATACCAATACCAAAGCTAAGTACACGGATGACGGGAGGGACAGGCAGGATCTCTATACGGAAGGAACCACTGCCTGAAGAACCTTTCTCCCAAAAACAGCCTCCGAAGAAGCAAAAGTGTCAAATTTGTAAAATTTGGAAAAAGTATGAAGAGAAGACCAAGTTGCAGCCTTGCAAATCTGTTCAACAGAGGCCTCGTTCTTAAAGGCCCAAGTGGAAGCCACAGCTCTAGTAGAATGAGCTGTAATCCTTTCAGGAGGTTGCTGTCCAGCAGTCTCATAGGCTAAGCGTATTATGCTACGAAGCCAAAAGGATAGAGAGGTAGCAGATGCTTTTTGACCTCTCCTCTGTCCAGAATAAACGACAAACAGGGAAGACGTTTGTCGAAAATCTTTAGTTGCCTGTAAATAAAATTTCAGGGCACGGACTACATCTAGATTGTGCAGAAGTCGTTCCTTCTTTGAAGAAGGGTTAGGACACAATGATGGAACAACAATCTCTTGATTGATATTCTTGTTAGTGACTACCTTAGGTAAGAACCCAGGTTTAGTACGCAGAACTACCTTATCCGAATGAAAAATCAGATACGGAGAATCACAATGTAAGGCTGATAATTCAGAGACTCTACGAGCCGAGGAAATAGCCATTAAAAACAGAACTTTCCAAGATAACAGCTTGATATCAATGGAGTGAAGGGGTTCAAATGGAACACCCTGTAAAACGTTAAGAACTAAGTTTAAGCTCCACGGCGGAGCAACAGATTTAAACACAGGCTTAATCCTGGCCAAAGCCTGACAAAAAGCCTGAACGTCTGGAACTTCTGACAGACGCTTGTGTAAAAGGATGGACAGAGCTGAGATCTGTCCCTTTAACGAACTAGCAGATAAACCCTTTTCTAAACCTTCTTGTAGAAAAGACAATATCCTAGGAATCCTAACCTTACTCCATGAGTAACCCTTGGATTCGCACCAGTGTAAGTATTTACGCCATATCTTATGGTAAATTTTCCTGGTAACAGGTTTCCTAGCCTGTATTAAGGTATCAATTACTGGCTCCGAAAATGATAAAATTAAGCGTTCAATTTCCATGCAGTCAGCTTCAGAGAAATTAGATTTTGATGTTTGAAAGGACCCTGAATTAGAAGGCCCTGTCTCAGAGGCAGAGACCAAGGTGGACATGATGACATGTCCACTAGATCTGCATACCAGGTCCTGCGTGGCCACGCAGGCGTATTAGAATCACTGATGCTTTCTCCTGTTTGATCCTGGCAATCAAACGAGGAAGCATCGGGAAGGGTGGAAACACATAAGCCATCCTGAAGGTCCAAGGTGCTGTCAAGGCATCTATCAGGACCGCTCCCGGGTCCCTGGACCTGGACCCGTAACAAGGAAGCTTGGCGTTCCGGCGAGACGCCATGAGATCCATATCTGGTTTGCCCCAACGTCGAAGTATTTGGGCAAAGACCTCCGGATGAAGTTCCCACTCCCCCGGATGAAAAGTCTGGCGACTTAGGAAATCCGCCTCCCAGTTGTCCACTCCTGGGATGTGGATCGCTGACAGGTGGCAAGAGTGAGACTCTGCCCAGCGAATTATCTTTGATACTTCCATCATCGCTAAGGAACTTCTTGTCCCTCCCTGATGGTTGATGTAAGCCACAGTCGTGATGTTGTCCGACTGAAACCTGATAAACCTCAGAGTTGCTAACTGAGGCCAAGCCAGAAGGGCATTTAGAACTGCTCTCAATTCCAGAATGTTTATTGGAAGGAGACTCTCCTCTTGAGTCCATGATCCCTGAGCCTTCAGGGAATTCCAGACAGCGCCCCAACCTAGAAGGCTGGCGTCTGTAGTTACAATTGTCCAGTCTGGCCTGCTGAAGGGCATCCCCCTGGACAGATGTGGCCGAGAAAGCCACCATAGAAGAGAATCTCTGGTCTCCTGATCCAGATTCAGCGTAGGGGACAAATCTGAGTAATCCCCATTCCACTGACTTAGCATGCACAATTGCAGCGGTCTGAGGTGCAGGCGTGCAAAAGGAACTATGTCCATTGCCGCTACCATTAAGCCGATTACCTCCATGCATTGAGCCACTGACGGGTGTTGAATGGAATGAAGGGCACGGCAAGCATTTAGAAGCTTTGTTAACCTGTCCTCTGTCAGGTAAATTTTCATTTCTACAGAATCTATAAGAGTCCCCAAGAAGGGAACTCTTGTGAGTGGTAAGAGAGAACTCTTCTCCTCGTTTACTTTCCACCCATGTGATCTTAGAAATGCCAGTACTAACTCTGTATGAGACTTGGCAGTTTGAAAGCTTGACGCTTGTATCAGAATGTCGTCTAGGTACGGGGCTACCGAAATTCCTCGCGGTCTTAGTACCGCCAGAAGAGAGCCCAGAACTTTTGTAAAGATTCTTGGAGCCGTAGCCAACCCGAAGGGAAGAGCTACAAACTGGTAATGCTTGTCTAGGAAGGCAAACCTTAGATACCGGTAATGTTCTCTGTGAATCGGTATGTGAAGGTAAGCATCCTTTAAATCCACTGTGGTCATGTACTGACCTCTTTGGATCATGGGTAAGATTGTCCGAATAGTTTCCATCTTGAATGATGGAACTCTTAGGAATTTGTTTAGGATCTTTAAATCCAATATTGGTCTGAAGGTTCCCTCTTTTTTGGGAACCACAAACAGATTTGAGTAAAACCCTTGTCCGTGTTCCGACCGCGGAACTGGATGGATCACTCCCATTAGTAAAAGGTCTTGTACACAGCGTAGAAACGCCTCTTTCTTTATCTGGTTTGTTGACAACCTTGAAAGGTGAAATCTCCCTTGTGGAGGAGAAGCTTTGAAGTCCAGAAGATATCCCTGAGATATGATCTCCAACGCCCAGGGATCCTGGACATCTCTTGCCCAAGCCTGGGCGAAGAGAGAGAGTCTGCCCCCCACCAGATCCGTTACCGGATCGGGGGCCCTCACTTCATGCTGTCTTAGGGGCAGCAGCAGGCTTTCTGGCCTGCTTGCCCTTGTTCCAGGCCTGGTTAGGTTTCCAGCCTTGTCTGTAGCGAGCAACAGCTCCTTCCTGTTTTGGAGCAGAGGAAGTTGAAGCTGCTCCTGCCTTGAAATTACGAAAGGCACGAAAATTAGACTGTCTAGCCCTGGGTTTGGCTCTGTCTTGAGGCAGGGCATGGCCTTTACCTCCCGTAATATCAGCGATAATTTCTTTAAAACCGGGCCTGAATAAAGTCTGCCCCTTGAAAGGTATGTTAAGTAGTTTCGATTTAGAAGTTACATCAGCTGACCAGGATTTTAGCCACAGCGCTCTGCGTGCCTGAATGGCGAATCCGGAATTCTTAGCCGTAAGTTTAGTTAAATGTACTACGGCATCAGAAATAAATGAATTAGCTAGCTTAAGGATTTTAAGCTTAAGTGAAATCTCATCTAATGTCGCTGAGTCAAGGGTCTCTTCCAGAGACTCAAACCAAAATGCTGCCACAGCCGTGACAGGCGCAATGCATGCAAGGGGTTGTAATATAAAACCTTGTTGAACAAACATTTTCTTAAGGTAACCCTCTAACTTTTTATCCATTGGATCTGAAAAGGCACAGCTATCCTCCACCGGGATAGTGGTACGCTTAGCTAAAGTAGAAACTGCTCCCTCCACCTTAGGGACCGTTTGCCATAAGTCCCGTGTGGTGGCGTCTATTGGAAACATTTTTCTGAATATAGGAGGGGGTGAGAAAGGCACACCGGGTCTGTCCCACTCCTTAGTAATAATTTCAGTAAGTCTCTTAGGTATAGGAAAAACGTCAGTACTCGTCGGTACCGCAAAATATTTATCCAACCTACACATTTTCTCTGGGATTGCAACTGTGTTACAATCATTCAGAGCCGCTAACACCTCCCCTAGCAATACACAGAGTTTTTCCAGCTTAAACTTAAAATTTGAAATGTCTGAATCCAATTTATTTGGATCAGATCCGTCACCCGCAGAATGAAGCTCTCCGTCCTCATGCTCTGCATATTGTGACGCAGTATCAGACATGGCCCTAGCATTATCAGTATACTCTGTTCTCATCCCAGAGTGATCTCGTTTACCTCTAAGTTCTGGCAATTTAGACAAAACTTCAGTCATAACATTAGCCATGTCTTGTAAAGTGATTTGTAATGGCCGCCCTGATGTACTTGGCGTTACAATATCACGCACCTCCTGAGCGGGAGATGCAGGTACTGACACGTGAGGCAAGTTAGTCGGCATAACTTCCCCCTCGTTGTCTGGTGAATGTTGCTTAACATGTACAGATTGACTTTTATTTAAAGTAGCATCAATGCAATTAGTACATCAATTTCTATTGGGCTCCACCTTGGCTTTTGAACATATTGTACAAAGAGTTTCCTCTGTGTCAGACATGTTTAAACAAACTAGCAATTAGACTAGCAAGCTTGGAAATACTTTTCAACTAAATTTACAAGCAATATGTAAAAACGTTACTGTGCCTTTAAGAAGCACACAAAAAACTGACACAGTTGAATAAAAATGAACCGGATTAGTTATATAAACCAAATTTAGCAAAGGATTGCACACATTAGCAATGGATGATTAACCCTTAATATCAGAAAAAAAACGTATGACAATTGACAATATAAGCGTTTTTATCACAGTCAAGCACAGTCTCACAGGTCTGCTGTGAGTGATTACCTCCCTCAAAACTAGTTTTGAAGACCCCTGAGCTCTGTGGAGACGTCCTGGATCATGCAGGGAGAAAAAGACAGACTGTGACTGAATTTCTGATGCGTAGTAAAAGCGCCAAAATAGGCCCCTCCCACTCACACTACAACAGTGAGGGAAGCTCAGTAAACTGTTTTAATTTAAAACAACGACAGCCATGTGGAAAATAAAGCCCAAAACAATTTTCACCAAGTACCTCAGATAATTAAACGATTTAACATGCCAGTAAACGTTTAAAATCTAATATATGAAATGTCATTAAAAAGCCTGCTGCTAGTCGCTCACACTGCAAGTTAGGCTAAAAGTTATATGCATACAGTATTTTCCCAGTGAAGTGCCATTCCCCAGAAATACTTAAGTGTAAACATATATACATGTCAGCCTGATACCAGTTGCTACTACTGCATTTAAGGCTGTACTTACATTATATCGGTATTAGCAGTATTTTCAAAGTCAATTCCATTCCTTAGAAAATAATATACTGCAACATACCTCTTTGCAGGTGAACCTGCCCGCTGTCCCCTGATCTGAAGTTACCTTACTCCTCAGAATGGCCGAGAACAGCAAACGGATCTTAGTTACGTCCGCTAAGATCATATACAAAAACTCAGGTAGATTCTTCTTCAAATTCTGCCTGAGAAGGAAACAACACACTCCGGTGTCGTTTAAAATAACAAACTTTTGATTGAAGATATAAAAAACTAAGTTTAATCACCACAGTCCTCTCACACATCCTATCTATTAGTTGGGTGCAAGAGAATGACTGGGTGTGACGTAGAGGGGAGGAGCTATATAGCAGCTCTGCTTGGGTGATCCTCTTGCACTTCCTGTTGGGGAGGAGTTAATATCCCATAAGTAATGATGACCCGTGGACTGACTACATTTAACAGGAGAAATGGTATGCTCTGTCTGAATCACAAAAGGTTTCATATCCATTTAAGAAAAAATAAAGAGAAACTTACCTTTTCTTTCAGTTGATTATTCAGACCATCAATTGACATCTGCAATCGATCAGCTTTTTGTCTTTGGACCCGGTGGGCTTTTCTTAAGCCGTCTTTGTCAAATGTTTGTTTTTCTCTTGAAAGGGAAATTTGCTGTTTAAGGTCTTCAATTTCCTGCCTTCTTCTATTTGCTGACATTTCAAGATTCTATATAGAAAAAACTAATTATTTTATGAGGCAAAGGACTCATGCGGTGCAATTTTTACGTTACCGTCTCCTGCACCAGCAAAGTCAAATCCAAAATAAGTTTAGAACCAGTCTTAGAACACAGAACCAATAAAACCATCACATCTTCAATAGCATTTCTGTGCTGCGCTCTTATATAAAGCCACATAACATATTCATGCAACGCTGACAATGTTAGTGACCAGTGCTCGCCAGTAAGAATATTTAGGAGCCAGTCAGGGTTATTAGTATATAGATATGGAGAATAACCCAAAAAGTTAGCCAGGGGTAAAATTCTAGGAGTCAGTGGCTCCATGGCTCCTGGGTTTGTCGAGCACTGTGTTAGTCCATAACAAATTTGCTACTGTTCAGTTTATTTATACTGTTTGACCTATTTGTGTGTGATGCTGGTTTAAACTAAGCAATACATCAGTTTTTATTTATCTGCTTTCTCTCTTGTAACTTCCATTTATTTTTTTCATGTTTATTAAATTAACAGTAAAGTCAAAATTCAACTTTCATGATTCAGATAGAAAATACAATGTTAAAAACTTTCCATTTTACTTGTTATTAAATTTGCTTCATTCTCTTGGTAGAAAAGGAGATAGAGAGGGCGCCACATAGTGTGATATAGTTTTAAGCAGAGTGGTAAAAATCTGTAGCGGTGGTGTGCTTACCAGATAATGTTGTACTGTGCTGTGACCAGTACTGTCTCGCCTGCTAGCACTTAAATCAGTGGCTAGTACACTGCCAGACAGAGTCTTTCCAGGGGCTCTTCCTTCAGGCTGTGGGCTCCAAAATCTTCAGTATTGGCTGCGAGCAAATCTTCGTTTTGTAACTTTGGATTTTGGCTCAGTATTATTGTATAAAAGAATGTATACAACTTCCAGAATTAAAAGAATTTTAAATGGCTTTATTATAACGCGTTTCTCAACCTCCAAGGGTCGTTTCTTCAGATTTACTCGACAAAGGACATAGTAACTATTTATACAGTCCAATCTGTTGGATCACTACATTGTTATTATACATCCCTAATTGTTTCACTTTATTATTTCATATCTTTTGTGAAAATCCGAATATTTATTTACAATCATTTATACATTTCTTTTTTACCCATAACAGCGCGCCTTTTGTATTCCTCAGTGGGATACCACACATTGTTCATTCTCTTGGTAGCCTTTATTAAAAAAGCATATCTAGGTAGGCTCTGGAGTGCACTACTGGGAGCTAGCTGCCGATTGGTGGTTGCACATATATGACTCTTATCATTGGCTCACCCGATGCATTCAGCTAGCTCGCAGTAGTGTGTTGCTGCTCCTTCAAAAAAGGATACCAAGAGAATGAAGCAAACGATATCAGAAGTCAAATGGAAAGTTGTTTAAAATTGTATGTTCTGAGACATGAAAGTTTAATTTTTACTTTACCATATACCTTTAAGGTTCGCATGTAGATGAAAAAACTATATTCTATTATAGTCAAGAGTTTTCATTTCACTAATCATCTTATTTGCTAATTGTTTTAAAGTTACAACTAAAGGGATTAATTAACGAAGCAATATTAAAAATAATCTGCAGTAACATCTCAAAAGATCACATAACAATAAATTAGTTTTTTCCCCATCTAAGAATACTCTATAACAGTCTTTAAATCAAAACATTTCTATTACTCAACTTTCATTTTGCAGAAACTGCAGAATAATTTTATGGGACATTGTAACAAAAATTTAATTGGAACAAACGAGTTAAACACAGAGGCCAATTTATCAAAGGTCTTGCGGACCTGATCCGACAGTGCGGATCAGGTCCGCAAGACCTCGTTGAATGCGGAGAGCAATACGCTCTCCGTATTCAGCATTGCACCAGCAGCTCACCGCCCCCCTGCAGACTTTTTTAGACCAATGGGCCGCCAGCAGGGAGGTGTCAGTCAACCTGATCGTACTCGATCAGGTTGAATTGCAGCGATGTCTGTCCGCCTGCTCAGCAGGCGGGCAGGGTTATGGAGCAGCGGTCTTTAAGAGTTCTCCTGCACTGCTACCATTGAGAATACAACTAGTGATTCAGTTGGGAAGAGGTATACAGTTATTAAAGGGCCATTTTACTGTAAAAATGGTTTTCCCTTGATGCGTTCTTAATGACATGTTATAGTAGCTGCAGAATAAAAAATGTAAAGGAAATTGTTCCTTAATGGGGGTTTTTATGAAATAGCAATTTTGCTTATTGACGCCTCAATCCATTGTTGTCAAGAACATGCCCATATAAATGGGCTGATCCTGCAGAAATAGCACACTTGTTAATTTTTCTCTCTCTACGTTAAAGCCCCCTTATCTTATCTCTCTGCCTGTACACAATGGTCAATAATTAGGGACAATTATCAAAAACTCGCCGGCCTGGAGAGAAATCATGCCAAATCTTTGGGAGTTTTTTTTAGACCTTATATTGTGTTTGTCTCCACTTTGCACCCATAAGCCTGCATAGTAAGATAAACAGCAATTAAGCTAAAATTTACATTTCTAAAATTGTTTAAGGGACCTCACCACACTGATGAGACGTCTTAGATTGTCTCACCAAAGCACATACCTTTAGGTCATTAGGGCCTCAGAAAAAGCATCTGAAGGAGAAAATGTTATGGTCTCTCTCTTCCACCCTCCGCTAGGAACATGATCACTACTTACTGCAATTTGTTTACATAGCATTTCTATATATAATACTAAAAGTATTCATATTTTCAGTATAGGTGGTGTTTTCAACAGGCAGAAGCAGCTATTTATAGTTTTGAAGCTAGAAAAGAACCACAGGCCCAACAAATGTGAAATAAAAAAGAAGGCGCCACGATAGTGCACGATCAGTGGAATAAACAAGCCCCAAATACGCAAGAATAGCTGGTACTTACAAGCTCCCAGACACTTGAGAAGTGTCACAACCGCCTTCTGGAACCTTTAGAGTCGTCCAGCTGACTCACACTCTCGCAGAGGTCAATCCACTCTTTGGGGTATCAGGATGGATACCGGCTGTGTTTCTCTCCCAACAGGACCACAGGTCGCAAATATGGTCTTAGCTCTAGCAGGCTCTTATCCTGTATTTGAGGTGGCCTAACCCGGTAGGCTGAATTACACAGTTATACGGGTGTTGATATCAACAAAGAGTGGATTGACCTCTGCGAGAGTGTGAGTCAGCTGGACGACTCTAAAGGTTCCAGAAGGCGGTTGTGACACTTCTCAAGTGTCTGGGAGCTTGTAAGTACCAGCTATACTTGCGCATTTGGGGCTTGTTTATTCCACTGATCGTGCACTATGGTGGCACCTTCTTTTTTATTTCACATTTCTACAGATTCTTTCCTTTTGGGACACCAACAAAAGTCTTGAAGAAGCTGCGAGCCACCCATCGACGTAAATTGAGAATATACCTTTCTGAACTATAAATTGTTCCATTGGGGAATACCTACACATCAGTATCAGCTAAGTTACTGAGTTCGTTTGGTTTAAAATAAGTTTTTTTGGGACTTTATATCACCATTGACATTCACTGTGATTTTGTCGATGTTCATTATGTATGACTAGCATCTTTGTGAATAATTTCTTACATTGTCTACCATAACATATCTGCTGGCGCACTGTTCTTTCATTTTAAATATTGTTGTTCACAGGCCCAACAAGTCTGCCCAAAATTTCCTAAAAGTGTAAACGTATTTAGTTTGTGGGATAGCCTTGTACATTTTAAAAGGACAAAATAAAGGTAAAGGAGCTATTTATAAACAAATTGATACACTCCAGCAAGTAAAACGGATAATTCGGAACACAATAAAACAGAGAACATTTTAAGTACGATGTCCCTTTATATATGCATTAATCACTGGTCATGTGATGCGCAGGAAGGGCACCGGAATACGCAGAGAAGTAATTTGAATCTATTGTCAAAAATTGGCATTAGTTTAAAGTAAAATGTTCTAACAAAAAATACAATACAATTTTCTTTATTTCCCCATCCCCAGCACAACCATCAGAATTGCACAGACAGTACTGAACGCTATAGAATATATATGGTTTTTAAGTAAATATTTTGTAACCTTTAGTTGGGTGACCGTCTGTTCATTTTCAGTCTCTTTTCTCTGTACAAGATTTTGTAGGCGACAGTGTGTTGCTTCTATAGTTTTTGTTAATTGGCTGCATTTCATTGCAGTGACCTTAAACGTATAAAACATTTGTTAGCCAACCTGGTATACAGCAGCAGTATCTGCATCACATCAGATTGTATTAAATAATGTCTTATTACCTTTTGCACATGAATAAGATGAGAAAGATCTTTAGCTTTTGCTTCTTTTTCAGTAAGTTGTTCTTTAAGTCTCTATAGTAAAAAAAAAAAAAAAAATTATCTTAGGGTCGACATCAAGAACTGTCCCATGAAAAAAAAAAAAACATTTGTTAAACACGTTAAAATGTTGTTCATGTATGTATAATATGCAGTGGTCTCCACAGAAAATGTTGCCAGCCGAGTGAGGGCAGATTAATAATTTTCTATATTATAACATTCTCTGCTATTTATGCTACTTAAACTATCCAAAGTGCACATTAATTGCATAATTTAACAAACTGATTTAAATGATTTGTGCAACAAACATTTAACAAATAAAAAATAAAATAAGCTAATTTTAATTAAATTTTTGCTTAAATGTTACCAGGGTGGTCAGTAAAATCAGCCGGGTGTTATTCTCATTTAAGGGTAAAATTACAAGTGGCGCCCTATTTATCACTCCTCTTTGTGCGTTAAGGCTTTTTGCACTCACCGGGTACCATGCGTATTACAAGTTTTCACACAAGCGCTAACCCAACATGCTAAAGCTGAACTTTTAATATCACAACCTCATTAATGTATTCACCCATAGACTTTAATGGAGTGTGAAAAGTGGGGAATGTTTTTTTGTAATACGCACACTACTTTTGACATGTGCAAAGAGCCGCAATATACCCTTTTTCACCCATAACAGTGCACCACTCGTAATCAAACCCTTTAGTGGTCCTGGGGAGAATAATGTTTTTCAGCACTATAACAGCTTATTGAAACTTACAATATTTTCAGCTTCATCTTCGAGGATCCTTTGCATTAAAGCCTCCAAATGTTTAGTATTTTGTGGCCTATTTTTCTGAAAATACATAATATAAATTATAAAACAATTTTTACAATACATCCTACAGAAAATAAGTGGCAGATGATAAGATTATTTCAAAGGTCCTGCTTGGCTGTTGCAACACATTGCAGCTTTTTAGCAGAATACAACTAGTGATTGTCAATATGTTGTTGCTCCCAAGTGAGACAGCTATGTGTTCAGCACCTCAAAGCATCGCAGCGCAAAATACTGGGTGGTCAATAAAATGTGCCAGGCGGTGTGCCCACTAAATAGGACACACTAGTGGATAAAAGGGTGCGCTGGCACTGCTGGGACTATAAACTGTGAGATTAAGATCTGTACAGGTACTGTAGCTTCAGATTAACCTGCTCCGCAATCTAATCCTCTTTTACTAAAATACATTCTTTTATGTCACACTCTTTGTTTAGTTTGCTAACTAAGCACAACATAACACACCCTCTGGTATTCTTCACTCTTTCCACTGTCAATTGAAATTCTTTTGATAGCTGTATATTATATTCTTTATACCAATAATTACTTCATATACTGTAAGATACCAATACTCTACCATAGTTCTAAAAATGTGTGTCATCCAACATGTAATATTTGTATAAAATGATAATGGCACTTAAGTGTATTTTTAAGAGATGATCTTATATTGTCATTCGAAGCACTTTAGTGAATATTTTTATTTAAGTGCCACTGCAATAAAAAAATGTTCTATTATCAACATAAAAGAGCAGCATTTAAAGGGCCATGATACCCAAATGTTGAAGCACTTAAATGTGATGCAGCATAGCTGTAAAAAGCTGACTAGAAAATATCACCTGAACATCTCCATGTAAAAAAAAGAAGAACGATATTTTACCTCACAATTTCCAAAGTATTCACACGACACTGTAATCAGGATGCTAGTCCTAGGACTTGCAAGGGAGTGTGCATCTGGCATGTGCAGGCACAGTCATGTTTTTTACCTATTCAGTTTAAATAAGTTCTATCAAATCTCATGAGATTTCACTGAAACAAAGCAAAGCATCACCTCAGCACTACTGATGCTGATTTTTTTCTCTCTTTTTTTCTTAACCCCTTAATGACCACAGCACTTTTCCATTTTCTGTCCGTTTGGGACCAAGGCTATTTTTACATTTTTGCGGTGTTTGTGTTTAGCTGTAATTTTCTTCTTACTCATTTACTGTACCCACACATATTATATACCGTTTTTCTCGCCACTAAATGGACTTTCTAAAGATACCATTATTTTCATCATATCTTATAATTTACTATAAAAAAAATTATAAAATATGAGGAAAAATGGAAAAAAACACACTTTTTCTAACTTTGACCCCCAAAATCTGTTACACATCTACAACCACCAAAAAACACCCATGCTAAATAGTTTCTAAATTTTGTCCTGAGTTTAAAAATACCCAATGTTTACATGTTCTTTGCTTTTTTTGCAAGTTATAGGGCCAAAAATACAAGTAGCACTTTGCTATTTCCAAACCACTTTTTTCCAAAATTAGCGCTAGTTACATTAGAACACTAATATCTTTCAGGAATCCCTGAATATCCCTTGACATGTATATATTTTTTTTTAGTAGACATCCCAAAGTATTGATCTAGGCCCATTTTGGTATATTTCATACCACCATTTCACCGCCAAATGCGATCAAATACAAAAAATCGTTCACTTTTTCACAAACTTTAGGTTTCTCACTGAAATTATTTACAAACAACTTGTGCAATTATGGCATAAATGGTTGTAAATTCTTCTCTGGGATCCCCTTTGTTCAGAAATAGCAGACATATATGGCTTTGGCGTTGCTTTTTGGTAATTAGAAGGCCGCTAAATGCCACTGCGCACCACAAGTCTATTATGCCCAGCAGTTAAGGGGTTAATTAGGGAGCTTTTATTTAGGGAGCTTGTAGGGTTAATTTTAGCTTTAGTGTAGTGGACAACCCCAAGTATTGATCTAGGCACATTTTGGTATATTTCATGCCACCATTTCACCGCCAAATGCGATCAAATTGAAAAAAAAAAAGTTACATTTTTCACAATTTTAGGTTTCTCACTGAAATTATTTACAAACAGCTTGTGCAATTATGGCACAAATGGTTGTAAATACTTGTCTGGGATCCCCTTTGTTCAGAAATAGCAGACATATATGACTTTGGCGTTGCTTTCTGGTAATTAGAAGGCCGCTAAATCCTGCTGCGCCTCACACGTGTATTATGGCTAGCAGTGAAGGGGTTAATTAGGGAGTTTGTAGGGAGCTTGCAGGGTTAATTTTAGCTTAAGTGTAGAGATCAGCCTCCCACCTGACACATCCCACCCCCTGATCCCTCCCAAACAGCTCCCTTCCCTCCCCCACCCCACAATTGTCCCCGCCATCTTAAGTACTGGCAGAAAGTCTGCCAGTACTAAAATAAAAGGGTTTTTAAAAAAAATAAAATAATTTTTTTAGCATATTTACATATGCTACTGTGTAGGATCCCCCCTTAGCCCCCAACCTCCCTGATCCCCCCAAAACCGCTCTCTAACCCTCCCCTCTGCCTCATTGGGGGCCATCTTGGGTACTGGCAGCTGTCTGCCAGTACCCAGTTTGCAAAAAAAAAGTGCTTTTTTTTTGTTTGTTTGGTTTTTTTCTGAAGTGTAGCTTCCCCCCCCACACAGACAAACCCCCACCACCTTGCTGATCATTTTTTTTTTTTAAACTTTTTAGCCATTTTTTTACATTTGTTAACATTTTTTATTATTGGATTTTCTGTAGCGTAGCGGTTCCCACCCGCTCCCTCCCCGTGCCCGCCCCCGCCCTCCCATGCACGCGCGCGCGCCTGTGCGCACCCCCGGCCATCCCCGACCTCGATCCCGCCCCCCCTCCACATCAGCAGGGCCATCGATGGCCGCCACCCGCCTCCCGGTCCGGCTCCCACCCACCAACGCAGTGAGCCACCGATCTCCGGTGCAGAGAGGGCCACAGAGTGGCTCTCTCTGCACCGGATGGCTTAAAAAGGTTATTGCAGGATGCCTCCATATCGAGGCATCACTGCAATAACCGGAAAGCAGCTGGAAGCGAGCGGGATCGCTTCCAGCTGCTTTCCACACCGAGGACGTGCAGGGTACGTCCTCAGGCGTTAACTGCCTTTTTTTTGAGGACGTACCCTGCACGTCCTCGGTCGTTAAGGGGTTAAACTGCTGAAGTATATCTTTTTACACAGAACTTACTCTGCTGAGCTGAGGAAATTGTGAGGTAAAATCTCTTCCTTTTTTACATAGAGATGCTCAGGTGATATCTTCCTGTCAGCTTTTTACACTTATACTGCATCAGTTTCAAGTGATTTAGCAGATGAGTATTATGTCCCTTTAAACATGAATAAATATGTAGTAAAACCTGTTTAAATGTAAAATAACTTACCAGTATAGAATTGTACAATTCCTACTAGTGCTTATAGTTGGAAGTACATAAAAGTAAACGGACATTAGGAGGAAGTAACTGTTAACCAATGAGCATTAGCTATACGTATGTCAGCCAATGAGAACTATAGTAAGAAGTACACAACTGCTTGTGTTTATTTAAATATAAATTTACAGAGATAGTAACATTACATTTTCATGCTTCAGATACAGCATACAAACAACTTTCCAATTTACTTCTAGTATAAAATTTGCTTTATTCTCTGTGTATCCTCTGTTGAAAAGCATAGGTAGGCTCAGGTGGCTACAAACATACTGTATGCCTCTTGTCATTGGATCCTCAGATATATCCAACTATCTCGCAAGAGTGGATTGCTGTTCCTGAGCCTATCTAGGAATGCTCTTCAACAAAGGGTACCAAGAAAATGAAACAAGTTTGATGAGTTAAGTAAATTAAAATATAGCTGTTATAATGCTTAGTATACAGTTTGCAAAAAGCTATACTATCCTTTTCAAAGAAGACCCAAAAAGCATTGTGCTAAAGCTGTGTATACTGTCACCCATCTTACCTCGTAACTTTGTTTTTCAAGAAGACTATTAAGAGCTCTTCTAATGTCACTAAATGTCTCGAGCTCCTTCCAAAGAAGATCTTTTTTCTTCGAAATGCTCATCAAATCCAAACTAGAAACATTATCGGTCTAATAAAAATATATAACCACAAATGTAAAACATCTGTATGATGGGAATGAAGCTCTCCTTTTATTACCAGCAGATATTTGGCCCTGGCATTTGCTTTCTTAAAAGGGACAGTCTAGTCCAAAATAAACTTTCATGATTCAGATAGAGCATGTAATTTTAAACAATTTTCCAATTTACCATACTTTTATCACCAATTTTGCTTTGTACTCTTGGTATTCTTAGTTGAAAGCTAAACCTAGGAGGCTCATATGCTAATTTCTAAGCCCTTGAAGGCCGCCTCTTCTCTCAGGGCATTTTGACAGTTTTTCACCACTAGAGGGTGTTAGTTCATGTTTGTCATATAGATAACACTGTGCTCAGGCACGTGGAGTTCCAATGAGCAAGCTCTGATTGGCTAAAATTGATGTCTGTCAAAAAAACTGAAATAAGGGGGCAGTTTGCAGAGGTAAAAAGTGTATTTATAAAACTGTGTTGGTAATGCAAAACTAGGGAATGTTTAATAAAGGGATTATCTATCTTTTCAAACAATACAAATTCTGGTGTAGACTGTCCCTTTAAAGAAATTAATGGAAAATAAAATACAACATTTGAATTCTTTAGTCACACAACAAAATGTCCTTAATGCTTTATACAAGGAAACAAAAAGTGATTAAAATTTAAAGAAATCACCCAACAAACAATTTAACAAAATCTTTTAAACGTAGATGAAATATTAAAGTGATGGTAAATCCAAACGATACAAAAATCACTTAAAATAAATAGCACTTTCAGCGATCACTTTGCAAAAAAGTGTGCTAAACTTACCTTTGATGTGCCACGGCCTCCTCGCTAAACTCAGTGTCTCTGGTCGCCTACAGCACAGCGCTTTTTTCAACGAGGTGACGTTTCCACCTCTTAACCAATAGCTGTGCTAGCATACAGAAGAGTGTTGTATGGCTATTGGTTTAGAGGTGGAAACGTCACCTCATTGAAAGAAAAATGAGCCACGGGCAGCAGCACAGAAAGTTTACGTTTAGAACCTTTCTTACAAAGTGATCAATGAAAGTCCTATTTATTTTTAGTGATAGTAATTCCTAGCATTTTTTAAATGCTAGGAATTTGCCATCACTTTAAGTCCTTGATATTTTAACAACCTATTTAAAGGGACATGAAACACAAATTTTTCATTCATGATTCAGACAGAACATACAATATTAAACAACTTCCCAATTCTGTTATACAATTTGCTTTGTTCTAATGGTATCCATTGTTGTAGGGCTGGGAGATTAACCGCATATGCATTTTTAAACAGCAATTAACCGCCACAATTTAAAAACCGCGAGAGTCTGCAGTTTTTATGGGGAGGCGGGGCCTGGGGGAACATCACGTCACAAAGATCGTGCCGTGTGGATACAATAGAAGGACTCGGTCCCGGACCACCGGTGACTGAGCACACACAGCAGTTAGAAGAGGCGGCACTGCGGGGCATAGAAGAGTGGAGACACGTGGTCAATGTGGGGTGGGCTGCTCACTCAGGTGAGCTGGAGGCAAGCAAGTAAGAAACTTGCACTACAGGCAGGATAAAGCAGCGATCTGACTGCACTACCACTGTCTGTAGGGCTATAAATAAAGTAAACAAGCTCCGGGGAGAGGGAGGGAGGCTCCGTGGAAGTGAATGCAGTCTGAATAACAGATGTGGCACTGCTCTGGCATATACTTATACCTGGAGATTTATCCAATAAAATAATTGTTTTTATTTTCATACATCTACGTTTAATGGCTAATGCTTTACTTACAGTATTTATGTAATGTAGGTGAAAATAAAAACAATTATTTTATTGAATAAATCTCCAGGAATAAGTATAATATGCAGCAAGTTATTCAGACTGCTTCACTTCCACTAAGCCTGTCTCCCCCTCCCTCTCTCCCCGGAGCTTGGTTAGGAAATTAAGGTGTTTTAGTATTTTTTAAGAAAATCGCGATTGAATCGCAACCGCGTTTTTTTGGGTAATTTTTGCCCATATCGCCCAGCCCTACTTTGTTGTAAAGAATACATAGGTTGCCACAGGAGCAGAAGTGCCCTACTGGGAGCTAGCTGCTGATTGGTGGCAACACATATATGCCTTTTCTCATTGGCTCACCTGATGTCTTCAGATGGCTTCCAGTAGTGTAACACAGCTTCTTAAAAAATGAATGCCAAGAGAATGAAACAAATTTGATAATTGAAGTAAATAGAAAAGTTGTTTAAAATTGTATTCTCTATCTGAATCATACAAGAAAAATGTTGGGTTTTATGTCCCTTTAAATACTTAAGTGAAATCAGCTACAGACCCAGCAATTAACAACTAAGACCTAACTGAACGCATCTGCTGAGGCAATGACAAGAGGCATGTGTGCAGCCACCAATCAGCAGCTAGCTTCTAGTAGTGCGTTGCTGCTCCTGAGCTTACCTGGTTATGCTTTTCAACAAAGGCTACCAAGTGAACTAAGTACATTTGACAGTAGCAGTAAATTGAAACGTCTCTTAAAATTGCTGCTCTCTGAACCATGAGGGTTTAAATTTGACCTGCACGTTCCCTTTAAATCATGAACATGATTATTTTAATTAAGAATATGTAAATATAATCTGCAGTGTTGTTTCAGCACAAAACTCAATACAAATTGTATTATCCCACTGTTTCGCCTAGAACAAAATAATTACGGAATAAAAGCAATTATGTAGATAAATGTATATCCAGATTTTACACAGAAAAGGAGCACATTAAAATAAACCAGAACATGATGTCTGATCATACAGACTCCTTTTTGTAAAGTACGTTCATATATAATGCACAGCTGGGAGCAATTTCACAGCATTAAAGGGAGAGATCACATGATGATAAACCAGCCTGTTATACTACACCATATCGATTCAATTATCTTAAACAAATGCGCAGAAACATTTGAAAAAACATCCTTACAAGTTAGATATATGTTTCCTAGACAGACTTTGTTAAAATGTTGATTGCTCTTGAGATGTTAGTGTTTTGTGTTTTAAATATAGTGATTTATCTTCATGTGAAGTGCTGGAATGTATTATTTAGGTCATTGATCTCACATGTAAATAAACATAGTCAGCAAGTTATAGAGCTCTTGCTAAAGAACATGTTTCACGTATGGAGACCACACAAGTCTATAAACAAATTAGAAAACATGTCAAATGCTACAGCCTGTACAACAGTGATGCATTAAAGGGATATGAAACAAAAAAATATATTTTGTGATTCAGACAGAGCACAATTTAAAATGAGTTTCCAATTTACGTCCATTATCAAATTTGTTTGGTTCCCATGATGTGATACCCAAGTAGGCATCTGGTGCACAACAGATGGCAGGAAATATTGCTGCCATCTAGTGCTCTTGCAAATGGATAACAATCTTGCAAACCTTCTGCCATATAGTGCTCCAGAAATGGGCCGACTCTAAGCATAAATCCCTGCTTTTCAATAAAAGATACCAAGAGAACAAATAAAAATAGATAATATAAATAAAATAGAAAGTTGTTTTAAATAGTATGCTCTATCTGAAAGATGAAAGAAATATGTGGGGTTTCATAACCCTTTAAATGCTACTTTTATGAAATCCATCACTGATATTTATCAGTGGGTTGCACTCTACAACACTGTTTTCAGGTACCCACTAACTATTTTTGTTCTAGATTCATTTCACATACCCAATATGAGTTCCTAATTTAAATAATCGATGCACAGACAGAATATCAGGATCACGAAAATAAGACAGAAACATAAGAAATTACATTATACACACCTGCTCGTAATTTTAAAAGTTTGTTGTTCAATAAAAAAAACAAAAACATTTTTGCATACAAGATGCATTGGAATAACGTTTGGTATTCAATAACAATAAAATAATAATAATAATAATAATAATAATATGTTTTTGCATACAAGATGCATTGGAATAACGTTTGGTATTCAATAACAATAAAATAATAATAATAATAATAATATGTTTTGGCATATAAGATGCACTGGGATAATACAAAACATGTAAAATGTAATACAAACATATGGTAAAACATATAATACACATACAGTATATTTGTCAGGGATATGTATCATAATTTATAATACTTACATTTAATGTAATAGCTAAAGAGTCTTTAAAATCTCCCAAAAGTTTTTCAATGGAATAAGACACCAGATCAGCTTTCCTGAGAGATGTAACCAAAGTCTTCATTCTTTCAACAGACATCTCCTCTTTCTGCCTGTAAAAAATAATGATATATCTTTATGTTGCAAACTGATGTGAAAGGACATACACACGTACAATTAGATATTACATATTATAGCGGCAGTAAAGTCACACAGATACACTGATCTGATTTCAGTTGCATACACACGTACCATTAGTTGTGACTATTACATATTATAGCGGCAGTAAAGTCACACAGATACACTGATCTGATTTCAGTTGCATACACACGTACCATTAGTTGTGACTATTACATATTATAGCGGCAGTAAAGTCACACAGATACACTGATCTGATTTCAGTTGCATACACACGTACCATTAGTTGTGACTATTATATATTATAGCGGCAGTAAAGTCACACAGATACACTGATCTGATTTCAGTCACATACACACGTACCATTAGTTGTGACTATTACATATTATAGCGGCAGTAAAGTCACACAAACATATACACTGATCTGATTTCAATCACATACACACGTACCATTAGTTGTGACTATTATATATTATAGCGGCAGTAAAGTCACACAGATACACTGATCCGATTTCAGTTGCATACACACGTACCATTAGTTGTGACTATTACATATTGCGGCACTGATCTGATTTCAATCACATACACACGTACCATTAGTTGTGACTATTATATATTATAGCGGCAGTAAAGTCACACAAACATATACACTGATCTGATTTCAATCACATACACACGTACCATTAGTTGTGACTATTATATATTATAGCGGCAGTAAAGTCACACAGATACACTGATCCGATTTCAGTTGCATACGCACGTACCATTAGTTGTGACTATTATATATTATAGCGGCAGTAAAGTCACACAGATACACTGATCTGATTTCAGTCGCATACACACGTACCATTAGTTGTGACTATTATATATTATAGCGGCAGTAAAGTCACACAAACATATACACTGATCTGATTTCAATCACATACACACGTACCATTAGTTGTGACTATTATATATTATAGCGGCAGTAAAGTCACACAGATACACTGATCTGATTTCAGTTGCATACACACGTACCATTAGTTGTGACTATTACATATTATAGCGGCAGTAAAGTCACACAGATACACTGATCCGATTTCAGTTGCATACACACGTACCATTAGTTGTGACTATTATATATTATAGCGGCAGTAAAGTCACACAAACAGATACATTGATCTGATTTCAGTCGCATACACAGATGTACCATTAAATATTATATATTATAGCGGCAGTAAAGTCACACAGATACACTGATCTGATTTCAGTCACATACACACGTACCATTAGTTGTGACCATTACATATTATAGCGGCAGTAAAGTCACACAAACATATACACTGATCTAATTTCAGTCACATACACACATACCATTAGTTGTGACCATTACATATTATAGCGGCAGTAAAGTCACACAGATACACTGATCTGATTTCAGTCACATACACACGTACCATTAGTTGTGATTATTATATATTATAGCGGCAGTAAAGTCACACAAACAGATACAGATACAATGATCTGATTTCAGTCACATACACAAGTGTACTATTAGTTGTGACTATTATTTATTATAGCGGCAGTAAAGTCACACAGATACACTGATCAGATTTTCAGTTGCATACACACGTACCATTAGTTGTGACTATTACATATTATAGCGGCAGTAAAGTCACACAGATACACTGATCTGATTTCAGTTGCATACACACGTACCATTAGTTGTGACTATTATATATTATAGCGGCAGTAAAGTCACACAAACATACACTGATCTGATTTCAGTCACATACACACACCATTAAATATTATATATTATAGCGGCAGTAAAGTCACACAAACAGATACAGATACACTGATCTGATTTCAGTCGCATACACACGTACCATTAGTTGTGACTATTACATATTATAGCGGCAGTAAAGTCACACAGATACACTGATCTGATTTCAGTTGCATACACACGTACCATTAGTTGTGACTATTACATATTATAGCGGCAGTAAAGTCACACAGATACACTGATCTGATTTCAGTCACATACACAAGTACCATTAGTTGTGACTATTACATATTATAGCGGCAGTAAAGTCACACAGATACACTGATCTGATTTCAGTTGCATACACACGTACCATTAGTTGTTACTATTATATATTATAGCGGCAGTAAAGTCACACAGATACACTGATCCGATTTCAGTTGCATACACACGTACCACTAGTTGTGACTATTACATATTATAGCGGCAGTAAAGTCACACAGATACACTGATCTGATTTCAGTCGCATACACACGTACCACTAGTTGTGACTATTACATATTATAGCGGCAGTAAAGTCACACAGATACACTGATCTGATTTCAGTCGCATACACACGTACCACTAGTTGTGACTATTACATATTATAGCGGCAGTAAAGTCACACAAACAGATACAGATACAATGATCTTATTTCAGTCGCATACACACGTACCATTAGTTGTGACTATTATATATTATAGCGGCAGTAAAGTCACACAGATACACTGATCTGATTTCAGTCACATACACACGTACCATTAGTTGTGACTATTATATATTATAGCGGCAGTAAAGTCACACAAACATATACACTGATCTGATTTCAATCACATACACACGTACCATTAGTTGTGACTATTATATATTATAGCGGCAGTAAAGTCACACAGATACACTGATCTGATTTCAGTTGCATACACACGTACCATTAGTTGTGACTATTACATATTATAGCGGCAGTAAAGTCACACAGATACACTGATCTGATTTCAGTCACATACACACGTACCATTAGTTGTGACTATTACATATTATAGCGGCAGTAAAGTCACACAGATACACTGATCTGATTTCAGTCACATACACACATACCATTAGTTGTGACTATTACATATTATGGCGGCAGTAAAGTCACACAGATACACTGATCTGATTTCAGTCACATACACACGTACCATTAGTTGTGACTATTATATATTATAGCGGCAGTAAAGTCACACAGATACACTGATCTGATTTCAGTCACATACATACACGTACCATTAGTTGTGACTATTACATATTGCGGCACTGATCTGATTTCAGTCACATACACACGTACCATTAGTTGTGACTATTATATATTATAGCGGCAGTAAAGTCACACAAACAGATACAATGATCTGATTTCAGTCGCATACACACGTACCATTAGCTGTGACTATTACATATTATGGCGGCAGTAAAGTCACACAGATACACTGATCTGATTTCAGTCACATACACATGTACCATTAGCTGTGACTATTACATATTATAGCGGCAGTAAAGTCACACAGATACACTGATCTGATTTCAGTCACATACACACATTCCATTAGTTGTGACTATTACATTTTATGGCGGCAGTAAAGTCACACAGATACACTGATCTGATTTCAGTTGCATACACACGTACCATTAGTTGTGACTATTACATATTATGGCGGCAGTAAAGTCACACAGATACACTGATCTGATTTCAGTTGCATACACACGTACCATTAGTTGTGACTATTACATATTATGGCGGCAGTAAAGTCACACAGATACACTGATCTGATTTCAGTCACATACACACGTACCATTAGTTGTGACTATTACATTTTATGGCGGCAGTAAAGTCACACAGATACACTGATCTGATTTCAGTTGCATACACACGTACCATTAGTTGTGACTATTACATATTATGGCGGCAGTAAAGTCACACAGATACACTGATCTGATTTCAGTTGCATACACACGTACCATTAGTTGTGACTATTACATATTATGGCGGCAGTAAAGTCACACAGATACACTGATCTGATTTCAGTTGCATACACACGTACCATTAGTTGTGACTATTATATATTATAGTGGCAGTAAAGTCACACAGATACACTGATCTGATTTCAGTTGCATACACACGAACCATTAGTTGTGACTATTACATATTATAGCGGCAGTAAAGTCACACAGATACACTGATCTGATTTCAGTCGCATACACACGTACCATTAGTTGTGACTATTACATATTATTGCGGCACTGATCTGATTTCAGTTGCATACACACGTACCATTAGTTGTGACTATTACATATTATAGCGGCAGTAAAGTCACACAGATACACTGATCTGATTTCAGTCACATACACACGTACCATTAGTTGTGACTATTATATATTATAGCGGCAGTAAAGTCACACAAACAGATACAGATACAATGATCTGATTTCAGTCGCATACACACGTACTATTAGTTGTGACTATTACATATTATGGCGGCAGTAAAGTCACACAGATACACTGATCTGATTTCAGTTGCATACGCACGTACCATTAGTTGCGACTATTACATATTGCGGCACTGATCTGATTTCAGTCGCATACACATGTACCATTAGTTGTGACTATTACATATTATTGCGAACTAGCTGATAAGCCTTTGTCCAAACCCTCTTGGAGAAAGGACAATATCCTAGGAATCCTAACCTTACTCCATGAGTAACTCTTGGATTCACACCAATAAAGATATTTACGCCATATCTTATGGTAGATTTTCCTGGTGACAGGCTTCCGAGCCTGTATTAAGGTATCAATGACTGACTCAGAGAAGCCACGCCTTGATAGAATCAAGCGTTCAATCTCCATGCAGTCAGTCTCAGAGAAATTAGATTTGGATGATTGAAAGGACCTTGTATTAGAAGGTCCTGCCTCAGAGGCAGAGTCCATGGTGGAAGAGATGACATGTCCACTAGGTCTGCATACCAGGTCCTGTGTGGCCACGCAGGCGCTATCAGAATCACCAATGCTCTCTCCTGTTTGATTTTGGCAATCAGTCGAGGGAGCAGAGGAAACGGTGGAAACACATAGGCCAGGTTGAAGAACCAAGGAGCTGCTAGAGCATCTATCAGCGTTGCTCCCGGGTCCCTGGACCTGGATCCGTAACAAGGAAGCTTGGCGTTCTGGCGAGACGCCATGAGATCCAGTTCTGGTTTGCCCCAACGATGGACCAGTTGAGCAAACACCTCCGGATGGAGTTCCCACTCCCCCGGATGAAAAGTCTGACGACTTAGAAAATCCGCCTCCCAGTTCTCTACGCCTGGGATGTGGATCGCTGACAGGTGGCAAGAGTGAGACTCAGCCCAGCGAATTATCTTTGAGACTTCTAACATCGCTAGGGAACTCCTGGTTCCCCCTTGATGGTTGATGTAAGCCACAGTCGTGATGTTGTCCGACTGAAATCTGATGAACCTCAGTGTTGCTAACTGAGGCCAAGCTAGAATAGCATTGAATATTGCTCTTAACTCCAGAATATTTATTGGGAGGAGTTTCTCCTCCTGAGTCCACGATCCCTGAGCCTTCAGGGAGTTCCAGACTGCGCCCCAACCTAGAAGGCTGGCATCTGTTACAATCGTCCAATCTGGCCTGCGAAAGGTCATACCCTTGGACAGATGGACCCGAGAAAGCCACCAGAGAAGAGAATCTCTGGTCTCTTTATCCAGATTTAGTAGAGGGGACAAATCTGAGTAATCCCCATTCCACTGACTTAGCATGCATAATTGCAGCGGTCTGAGATGCAGGTGCGCAAATGGCACTATGTCCATTGCCGCTACCATTAAGCCGATTACTTCCATGCACTGAGCCACTGACGGGCGTGGAATGGAATGAAGGACACGGCAAGCATTTAGAAGAAGTTTTGATAACCTGGACTCCGTCAGGTAAATTTTCATGTCTACAGAATCTATAAGAGTCCCTAGGAAGGAGACTCTTGTGAGTGGTGATAGAGAACTCTTTTCCACGTTCACTTTCCACCCATGCGACCTCAGAAATGCCAGAACTATCTCTGTATGAGACTTGGCAATTTGAAAGCTTGACGCCTGTATCAGGATGTCGTCTAGATACGGAGCCACCGCTATGCCTCGCGGTCTTAGAACCGCCAGAAGTGAGCCCAGAACCTTTGTAAAAATTCTCGGGGCAGTGGCCAACCCGAAGGGAAGAGCTACAAATTGGTAATGCCTGTCTAGAAAGGCAAACCTTAGGAACCGATGATGATCTTTGTGAATCGGTATGTGAAGGTAGGCATCCTTTAAGTCCACTGTGGTCACGTACTGACCCTCTTGGATCATGGGTAGGATGGTCCGAATAGTTTCCATTTTGAATGATGGAACTCTGAGGAATTTTCTTGGGAACCACAAATAGATTTGAATAAAATCCCTGTCCTTGTTCCGTCCGCGGAAATGGATGGATCACTCCCATTACTAGGAGGTCTTGCACACAGCTTAGGAATGCCTCTTCCTTTATCTGGTTTGCTGATAACCTTGAAAGATGAAATCTCCCTTGTGGAGGAGAAGCTTTGAAGTCCAGAAGATATCCCTGAGATATGATCTCCAACGCCCAGGGATCCTGAACATCTCTTGCCCACGCCTGGGCGAAGAGAGAAAGTCTGCCCCCCACTAGATCCGTTTCCGGATAGGGGGCCGTTCCTTCATGCTGTCTTGGGGGCAGCAGCAGGCTTTCTGGCCTGCTTGCCCTTGTTCCAGGACTGGTTAGGTTTCCAGGCCTGTCTGGAATGAGCAACAGTTCCATCTTGTTTTGAAGCGAAGGAAGTTGATGCTGCACCTGCCTTGAAATTTCGAAAGGCACGAAAATTAGACTGTTTGGCCTTTGATTAGGGTATGACCCTTGCCTCCAGTAATGTCAGCAATAATTTCCTTCAAGCCAGGCCCGGATAAGGTCTGCCCCTTGAAAGGAATGTTGAGTAATTTAGACTTTGAAGTCACGTCAGCTGACCAGGATTTAAGCCATAGCACCCTACGCGCCTGGATGGCGAATCCGGAATTCTAAGCCGTTAGTTTAGTCAAATGAACAATGGAATCAGAAACAAATGAGTTAGCTAGCTTAAGCGTTCTAAGCTTGTCAATAATTTCATTCAATGGAGCTGTCTGGATGGCCTCTTCCAGGGCCTCAAACCAGAATGCCGCTGCAGCAGTGACAGGCGCAATGCATGCAAGGGGCTGTAAAATAAAACCTTGTTGAATAAACATTTTCTTAAGGTAACCATCCAATTTTTTATCCATTGGATCTGAAAAAGCACAACTGTCCTCAACCGGGATAGTGGTACGCTTTGCTAAAGTAGAAACTGCTCCCTCCACCTTAGGGACCGTCTGCCATAAGTCCTGTGTAGTGGCGTCTATTGGAAAAAAAATTCTAAATATAGGAGGTGGGGAAAAGGGCACACCGGGTCTATCTCATTCCTTGCTAATAATTTCTGTAAGCCTTTTAGGTATAGGAAAAACGTCAGTACACACCGGCACCGCACAGTATCTATCCAGCCTACACAATTTCTCTGGAATTGCAACTGTGTTACAGTCATTCAGAGCAGCTAATACCTCCCCAAGCAATACACGGAGGTTCTCAAGCTTAAATTTAAAATTAGAAATCTCTGAATCAGGTTTCCCCGAGTCAGAGATGTCACCCACAGACTGAAGCTCTCCGTCCTCATGTTCTGCATACTGTGACACAGTATCAGACATGGCTCTAACAGCATTTGCGCGCTCTGTATCTCTCCTAACCCCAGAGCTATCGCGCTTGCCTCTTAATTCAGGCAATCTAGATAATACCTCTGACAGGGTATTATTCATGATTGCAGCCATGTCCTGCAAGGTAATCGCTATGGGCGTCCCTGATGTAATTGGCGCCATATTAGCGTGCGTCCCCTGAGCGGGAGGCGAAGGGTCTGACACGTGGGGAGAGTTAGTCGGCATAACTTCCCCCTCGACAGAACCCTCTGGTGATAATTCTTTTATAGATAAAGACTGATCTTTACTGTTTAAGGTGAAATCAATACATTTAGTACACATTCTCCTATGGGGCTCCACGATGGCTTTCAAACATAATGAACAAGTAGGTTCCTCTGTGTCAGACATGTTTAAACAGACTAGCAATGAGACTAGCAAGCTTGGAAAACACTTTAAAACAAGTTTACAAGCAATATAAAAAACGTTACTGCGCCTTTAAGAAACACAAATTTTCCCAAATTTTGAAATAACAGTGAAAAAATGCAGTTACACTAACGAAATTTTTAAAGTGTATGTAATAAGTTAGCAGAGCATTGCACCCACTTGCAAATGGATGATTAACCCCTTAATACCAAAAACGGAATAACAAATGACAAAAATGTTTTTTAAACAGTCACAACAACTGCCACAGCTCTACTGTGGCTTTTTACCTCCCTCAATACGACTTTTGAAGCCTTTTGAGCCCTTCAGAGAAGTCCTGGATCATGCAGGAAGAAGCTGGATGTCTGTGTCTGTAATTTTTGCTGTGCAAAAAAAACGCCAAAATAGGCCCCTCCCACTCATATTACAACAGTGGGAAGCCTCAGGGAACTGTTTCTAGGCAAAATTCAAGCCAGCCATGTGGAAAAAACTAGGCCCCAATAAGTTTTATCACCAAACATATGTAAAAAACGATTAAACATGCCAGCAAACGTTTTAAAATACACTTTTATAAAAGTATGTATCTCTATTAATAAGCCTGATACCAGTCGCTATCACTGCATTTAAGGCTTTACTTACATTACTTCGGTATCAGCAGCATTTTCTAGCAAATTCCATCCCTAGAAAAATATTTTAACTGCACATACCTTATTACAGGAAAACCTGCACGCTATTCCCCCTCTGAAGTTACCTCACTCCTCAGAATATGTGAGAACAGCAAAGGATCTTAGTTACTTCTGCTAAGATCATAGAAAACGCAGGCAGATTCTTCTTCTAAATACTGCCTGAGATAAACAGTACACTCCGGTACCATTTAAAAATAACAAACTTTTGATTGAAGAAATAAACTAAGTATAAAACACCACAGTCCTCTTACGACCTCCATCTTAGTTGAGAGTTGCAAGAGAATGACTGGATATGGCAGTGAGGGGAGGAGCTATATAGCAGCTCTGCTGTGGGTGATCCTCTTGCAACTTCCTGTTGGGAAGGAGAATATCCCACAAGTAATGGATGATCCGTGGACTGGATACACTTAACAAGAGAAATGAGCTTCTTTATATCATTTTTTTCATAAATAGAAAACCTTGTATGCACTTTTCAACACATAATAATGATTTAGCCTGTAGACTGGAGAAGGGTCTCTTCTTTCATTTATTTTGCTTAGTCTGTATAACTCACCTACTCATTTTCTCAGCACTACAGAGTTTAGTGGAGGTTTACAAATAAAATATAATAATGATATAACTGTACGATCTTTAAAAGGGACATGAACCCCACAATTGTTCTGTCATGATTCACATTGAACATAACATTTTAACAACTTTCCAATGTATTTCTTTTATCTAATTTGCTTAATTCTCTTTGTATCCTTTGTTGAAGAAGCAGTAATACACCACTGGGAGCTAGTATAAAGCCAGACAAGAGGCATATATGCACAGCTACCAATCAGCAGCTTCTAAGCCTACCTAGGTATCATTTTTAACAAGGGATACTAAGGCCTAGATTTAGAGTTCGGCGGTAAAAGGGCTGTTAACGCTCCGCGGGCTTTTTTCTGGCCGCACCATAAAATTAACTCTGGTATCGAGAGTTAAAACAAATGCTGCGTTAGGCTCCAAAAAAGGAGCGTAGGGCATTTTTACCGCAAATGCAACTCTCGATACCAGAGTTGCTTACGGACGCGGCCGGCATCAAAAACGTGCTCGTGCACGATTCCCCCATAGGAAACAATGGGGCTGTTTGAGCTGAAAAAAAACCTAACACCTGCAAAAAAGCAGCGTTCAGCTCCTAACGCAGCCCCATTGTTTCCTATGGGAAAACACTTCCTACGTCTGCACCTAACACTCTAACATGTACCCCGAGTCTAAACACCCCTAGCCTTACACTTATTAACCCCTAATCTGCCGCCCCCGCTATCGCTGACCCCTGCATTACACTTTTAACCCCTAATCTGCCGCTCCGTAAAACGCCGCAACCTACGTTATCCCTATGTACCCCTAATCTGCTGCCCTAACATCGCCGACCCCTATGTTATATTTATTAACCCCTAATCTGCCCCCCACAACGTCGCCGACACCTACCTACACTTATTAACCCCTAATCTGCCGAGCGGACCTGAGCGCTACTATAATAAAGTTATTAACCCCTAATCCGCCTCACTAACCCTATCATAAATAGTATTAACCCCTAATCTGCCCTCCCTAACATCGCCGACACCTAACTTCAATTATTAACCCCTAATCTTCCGATCGGAGCTCACCGCTATTCTAATAAATGTATTAACCCCTAAAGCTAAGTCTAACCCTAACACCCCCCTAACTTAAATATAATTTACATCTAACGAAATAAATTAACTCTTATTAAATAAATTAATCCTATTTAAAGCTAAATACTTACCTGTAAAATAAACCCTAATATAGCTACAATATAAATTATAATTATATTATAGCTATTTTAGGATTAATATTTATTTTACAGGCAACTTGGTATTTATTTTAACTAGGTACAATAGCTATTAAATAGTTAAGAACTATTTAATAGTTACCTAGTTAAAATAATAACAAATTTACCTGTAAAATAAATCCTAACCTAAGATATAATTAAACCTAACACTACCCTATCAATAAAATAATTAAATAAACTACCTACAATTACCTACAATTAACCTAACACTACACTATCAATAAATTAATTAAACACAATTGCTACAAATAAATACAATTAAATAAACTAGCTAAAGTACAAAAAATAAAAAAGAACTAAGTTACAGAAAATAAAAAAATATTTACAAACATAAGAAAAATATTACAACAATGTTAAACTAATTACACCTACTCTAAGCCCCCTAATAAAATAACAAAGCCCCCCAAAATAAAAAAATTCCCTACCCTATTCTAAATTAAAAAAGTTACAAGCTCTTTTACCTTACCAGCCCTGAACAGGGCCCTTTGCGGGGCATGCCCCAAGAAGTTCAGCTCTTTTGCCTGTAAAAAAAAACATACAATACCCCCCCCCCCAACATTACAACCCACCACCCACATACCCCTAATCTAACCCAAACCCCCCTTAAATAAACCTAACACTAAGCCCCTGAAGATCTTCCTACCTTGTCTTCACCATCCAGGTATCACCGATCGGTCCTGGCTCCGATATCTTCATCCAACCCAAGCGGGGGCTAGACATCCACTGAAGAAGTCCAGAAGAGGGTCCAAAGTCTTCCTCCTATCCGGCAAGAAGAGGACATCCGGACCGGCAAACATCTTCTCCAAGCGGCATCTTCGATCTTCTTCCATCCGGAGCGAAGCGGCAGGATCCTGAAGACTCCCAGCGCGGAACATCCATCCGGACCGACGACTGAACGACGAATGACGGTTCCTTTAAATGACGTCATCCAAGATGGCGTCCCTCGAATTCCGATTGGCTGATAGGATTCTATCAGCCAATCGGAATTAAGGTAGGAATTTTCTGATTGGCTGATGGAATCAGCCAATCAGAATCAAGTTCAATCCGATTGGCTGATCCAATCAGCCAATCAGATTGAGCTCGCATTCTATTGGCTGATCGGAACAGCCAATAGAATGCGAGCTCAATCTGATTGGCTGATTGGATCAGCCAATAGGATTGAACTTGATTCTGATTGGCTGATTCCATCAGCCAATCAGAATTTTCCTACCTTAATTCCGATTGGCTGATAGAATCCTATCAGCCAATCGGAATTCAAGGGACGCCATCTTGGATGACGTCCCTTAAAGGAACCGTCATTCGTCGGGAGACAACGGAAGAAGAGGATGGATCCGCGTCGCCTGCTTCAAGATGGACCCGCTCCGCACCGGATGCAAGAAGATCGAAGATGCCGCTTGGAGAAGATGTTTGCCGGTCCGGATGTCCTCTTCTTGCCGGATAGGAGGAAGACTTTGGACCCTCTTCTGGACTTCTTCAGTGGATGTCTAGCCCCCGCTTGGGTTGGATGAAGATATCGGAGCCAGGACCGATCGGTGATACCTGGATGGTGAAGACAAGGTAGGAAGATCTTCAGGGGCTTAGTGTTAGGTTTATTTAAGGGGGGTTTGGGTTAGATTAGGGGTATGTGGGTGGTGGGTTGTAATGTTGGGGGGGGGGGGGTATTGTATGTTTTTTTTTACAGGCAAAAGAGCTGAACTTCTTGGGGCATGCCCCGCAAAGGGCCCTGTTCAGGGCTGGTAAGGTAAAAGAGCTTGTAACTTTTTTAATTTAGAATAGGGTAGGGAATTTTTTATTTTGGGGGGCTTTGTTATTTTATTAGGGGGCTTAGAGTAGGTGTAATTAGTTTAACATTGTTGTAATATTTTTCTTATGTTTGTAAATATTTTTTTATTTTCTGTAACTTAGTTCTTTTTTATTTTTTGTACTTTAGCTAGTTTATTTAATTGTATTTATTTGTAGCAATTGTGTTAATTTAATTTATTGATAGTGTAGTGTTAGGTTAATTGTAGGTAATTGTAGGTAGTTTATTTAATTATTTTATTGATAGGGTAGTGTTAGGTTTAATTATATCTTAGGTTAGGATTTATTTTACAGGTAAATTTGTTATTATTTTAACTAGGTAACTATTAAATAGTTCTTAACTATTTAATAGCTATTGTACCTAGTTAAAATAAATACCAAGTTGCCTGTAAAATAAATATTAATCCTAAAATAGCTATAATATAATTATAATTTATATTGTAGCTATATTAGGGTTTATTTTACAGGTAAGTATTTAGCTTTAAATAGGAATCATTTATTTAATAAGAGTTAATTTATTTCGTTAGATGTAAATTATATTTAAGTTAGGGGGGTGTTAGTGTTAGGGTTAGACTTAGCTTTAGGGGTTAATACATTTATTAGAATAGCGGTGAGCTCCGATCGGAAGATTAGGGGTTAATAATTGAAGTTAGGTGTCGGCGATGTTAGGGAGGGCAGATTAGGGGTTAATACTATTTATGATAGGGTTAGTGAGGCGGATTAGGGGCTAATAACTTTATTATAGTAGCGCTCAGGTCCGCTCGGCAGATTAGGGGTTAATAAGTGTAGGTAGGTGTCGGCGACGTTGAGGGGGGCAGATTAGGGGTTAATAAATATAATATAGGGGTCGGCGGTGTTAGGGGCAGCAGATTAGGGGTACATAGGGATAACGTAGGTGGCGGCGCTTTGCGGTCGGAAGATTAGGGGTTAATTATTTTAAGTAGCTGGCGGCGATGTTGTGGGGGGCAGGTTAGGGGTTAATAAATATAATACAGGGGTCGGCGGTGTTAGGGGCAGCAGATTAGGGGTACATAAGTATAACGTAGGTGGCGGTCGGCAGATTAGGGGTTAAAATTTTTAATCGAGTGGCGGCGATGTGGGGGGAGCTCGGTTTAGGGGTACATAGGTAGTTTATGGGTGTTAGTGTACTTTAGGGTACAGTAGTTAAGAGCTTTATAAACCGGCGTTAGCCAGAAAGCTCTTAACTCCTGCTATTTTCAGGCGGCTGGAATTTTGTCGTTAGAGCTCTAACGCTCACTGCAGAAACGACTCTAAATACCGGCGTTAGAAAGATCCCATTGAAAAGATAGGATACGCAAATGGCGTAGGGGGATCTGCGGTATGGAAAAGTCGCGGCTGCAAAGTGAGCGTTAGACCCTTTAATCACTGACTCCAAATACCAGCGGGCGGCCAAAACCAGCGTTAGGAGCCTCTAACGCTGGTTTTGACGGCTACCGCCGAACTCTAAATCTAGGCCTTAGAGATTAAACAAATTAGATAATATACATAAATTGGAAAGTTATTTAAATTTGCATGCTCTATTTGAATCATGAAAGAAAAAAAAGGTGGGTTTCATAAACCTTTAAATTTGTTATAAAACCTGTCAAACAAATATTGTAATTTTAGAGCACAAAAATTGCATTAATGTTGTAAAAGGTGACATTCTAAAAACACATTAAAAAATCAAGGCACAATTGAAAATAGACAATAGGACACCCTAGCACATACCAAATTATTTCACTTTCAATCGTGTCTTGATAATATGTTTTCGGCAGTGATGCATTGGAAAATTGACAAGACAGGTCTTGAAATCTTGCCTTCTGCATAGGGATTGAGTTTCGTTCTTCCATGAATTCCAAAGGCTGTAAAACAAATTGCAATTTAATCAAACAGCATTTTGTAAATGATGTCAAGCGATTAGTAGCAGTATATATATATATATATATATATATATATATATATATATATATATATATATATATATATATCTCATGTAGAACAATTTGAACTGATGTAATACTTTTACAATGTAAGAAATAGTGTGTAGCATTCTGTTGCTCTATTTAGCTACATATTTTACTATGTCTTATGGATATGTTTAGATTATGTACCAGGATGATACAAAGATTATTATTATTTTTTTTATAAATACATTTTAAATGCCATTATAGTTTCCTTATAGGATCCGAATAATAAAAATATATAGTTAAATACTAAGGATGTACTAAGTTTTCAACCAAGGATGTAGACATTTTACACTTACTGTATATTAAATAATGTATTTTAAATATACAAGTGTGCAAGGAAGATCACTTGCATACAGCGATCTTGCTTAAAATTGAGTAATCATCCATTAAAAACCTAGAGAAATATGTATGTAGCAGAAAGAATAAAAAAATAGCATTATCTAAGCACATAATTATCTAACCCTACAAGAAACAGATTACAGAGGACCCAGCCTAGGTGGTTGTTAATTAAAAAAAAATGTCCTAAATTAAATTAAGAAATATTACTATTAGAAAATGTAGTTAATGCCATGTGTTATATACAATGAAAGCATTGCTAACATTACACACTATCCAATAAAACATAGATGGGCTTAAAATAATGACAAATGGCCAGTCCTTTAAACTAGTGCAAGGGCCCTAAAAGTGACAGTCTGCCTACTGCAGTATGCCCTCTGTGATTGGCCTGTAATAAGGAGCCTCACTGAGGTTAAAGGAGCAGCAGAGAATTCAGACAGTGATATCTGCAAAATTATTCATTTAAGGTAAATAAGGAGCCATCATGAAAAGGGACAGTCTAGTCAAAATTAAACGTTCATGATTCAGATAGAGCATATCATTTTAAGTAACTTTCTAATATACTTCTATTATCAAGTTTAGTTTTCTTTGTTCTCTTGGTATCTTTATTTGAATGTAAGCTTTTGGGCCAGCCCATGTTTGGGTTAGCACCTGAGTAGCACTTGCTGATTGGTGGCTACATTTAGACACAAATCAGCAAGAACTACCCAGGTTCTGATCTAAAAATGGTCCAGCTCCTAAGCTTACAGTCTTGCTTTTTCAAATAAAGATACCAAGAGAACAAAAAAAAATTGATAATAGGAGTAAATTAAGAAAGTTGCTTAAAATTGCATGCTCTATCTGAAACATGAAAGTTTAATTTTGACTTGACTAGTCCTTGAAGTTTGCATACAATGGGAAAAGAATAGACTTCAAAGTCCCTTTAAACTTATTTTTACTCTTTGCTGCACCTATAAAAAAAATATATTAACATATTTTTGAGAAATTAATGCTTTTTGTTACAAAGTCAACTAACATTGTTAAAAACACCTCGACAACTGCAACGGATGTAAATAATATTTTCTCTCTCTGTAGGATATTTAATCAGTGCAGTTTGCATTTTATAATACAGCGATTGTTCGCCCTTGTTATACATCTGGTTTAGCTTTGCTTTTTATTTACTTTCACAAATGCTGTACTTTCAACTGACAAACAGCCTTGGAAAGTATCCCATATTGTGGGTTACCCTTGATCATTTTCACAAAGGCAGACATCAGACTGATGATTCTAAATAAAAAATCTGGAAGCTTAGCTTTTGGATGCAGCAAACTTACACGTCTCCCAGAAATAATCTTTATATCATTAACTATGAAAATGTAATGGACAAAAGCAAAAGGGTACAGCAAGCTCTGATATAAAATTAGTTATTCACTGGATTTTAAAGGGACATAAAACAAGTTGGGAGACAAAATATAATAATATGTACTTTAATTACTTTACCTGCAAAAGTATACTGCAGTGCCTCGCCATTAACCCTTTCTTTTAAGTTTCCGAATAGTACAGCTCTAACTCCCCCCCATACAATTCCTTCTAAGGCTGTATCTATATCACCTTTGCTTTGGTAGAATGCAGAAGTCAACACTCATTGTCTGCTGGAGCATGGCCAGAAGCAAATGAGCTGCTGTGAACTCAGTTAAAATACAATGCCTGTGTTTCTGATGCTAAACACTGATAAGGGGGGTGGATCAGACTACTCCAGGCAGTATGGCTATGCAAGTAATTTTGCTTATTTTTGAAAATTAATTTAAAATACTTGCCAGCAATTTTTAAACATTTTTTTACGCAAACTAGTTTTACTTAATTAGTACATTCAGGATATGCACATATCTCAGCATGTTTTATGACACTTTAAACAATTTGTAGCCCACATTACCCTGCTAACACATAAGGAACACACTTCTCATCTCGGTAAACAAGCCATTTTCAACCATTTTTAGTCTTTCACTGATCTATTTCAGTGTTTTTTTTCTGCTTTTGTAAAAAAAACACGCAACCGCCCGCAAGAAATAACGAAAAAACACGTAACCGTCCGCAAGAAATGAATTAAAAAACATGTAACCTCCCGCACGAAGTATAACAAAAAAAAAACTAACCTCCAGCGCAAAGTATTAACACATAAAACGGAAAAACCCCACATCGCAAAATATTAAAGTAATTAACCCCTAATCTGCAAATAACATAATTAAAATATTAACCCCTAAACCGCCAACCCCAACAGCACAATAAACATAATTAACCTATTAACCCCTAAACCGCCAAACCCCCACATCGCAATAAACCTAATAAACCTATTAAACCCTAAACCACAAACCCCCCCACAACGCAAATAGCCCCAATACTAAGTTACACTTAAATAAAACCTAACATTAAATTACACAAAAAAAACTAAAATTACAAAAAAATAAAAAAAAACTCTAAAATTACAGAAAAAATAAACAAAATTATCAAAAATTAAACCTAATCCTATGAAAATAACCCCCCCCCCAAATAAAAACACCCCCTAATCTAAACTAAAATACCAAAAGCCCTTAAAAGGGCCTTTTGTAAGGCATTGCCCAAAGTTAAACAGCTCTTTTACATTTAAAAAATACTAAGTCCCCCCTAACAGTAAAAAAAACCCACCCACCAAACCCCCAAATGAAAAAACCTAACACTAAAAAACCTAAACTACCCATTGCCCCTAAAGGGGCAATTGTATGGGCATTGCCCTTAAAAGGGCAATCAGCTCTTTTACAGCCCATCAAATCCCTAATCTTAAAAAAAATCCTAACACTAAGCCCCAAATAGGTACTCACCATTCCTGAAGTCCGGCGAGAAGGTCTTCTTCCAGGCGGTCTTCTTGGTATTTTTTTTTTTAAGTAGCTGTTTAAAATTTAGTATTGTTGTAACTCCAGAAAAAAGAACGGAATTTAAAGCTCGTTGACCCTGCACTACCGTTTGTTTAACCCCTGCAAAGGAATTAAACACACAGTAGAAGTACTGCTCGGGACTTGCAGAGCACTACAGGTCCCGAGCAGAAACTGATGCTGAGCCAATCAGCAACACTAATCGCACGACTGATATGGATAATCAGCACTGATTGGATCAACGGCAGTTTCCGCTAAAGACCAGCATTGCTCTAACAAATTACAGCATGTTATTTTTTGATTGTTATGGCACTTTAAAAAAATAAAAATAAAATTGAGTTTTCTTTAATGATTCAAATAGAGAATACAATTTTGAAGAATTTTCTCATTTACTTCTATTATCAAATTTGGTTTATTTTTGGTATCCTTTGTTGAAAGAGCAGCAATACACTACTGGGAGCTAGCTGAACATACTGTGTGATCCAATGAAAAGAGGCATACAATATGCAGGCACCAATCAGCATCTAGATTCCAGTAGTGCATTGCTGCTCTTGAGCCCACCTATGTATGATTTTCATAAAAGGATACCAAAGCAAATTACAAAATAGAAATAAACTGGGTAGTTTTTTAAAATGGCATGTTCTTTCTGAATCATGAAAGTTTAATTGTGACTTGATTTCCCATTTAAAAGGTGTGCTTGGGTACCTGAGGTGGGGAAACAAGGTGGCCACACGGGTTCTAAAATACTGATCTGCTGCCCCCATATATTAGGAAGTTGGTCATTGCTGCTGTAAGGTATAAGGGGCTACACATATATTCTGCACCTGGTTGTCACTGAGCTGTCATATGTTGCATCTACAAGTAGGACTTTAGCTCTATAGCCTGTAGGTGTTAAAGGGACATGGTGCACTAGATCTTTCTATGCATAAATGTTTTGTAGATGACCCATTTATAGTCCATCTGGGATTGTTGTAACAATGTGTAGTTTTGCTTATTTTTTTAATAACATTGTGCTGATTTTCAGACCCCTAACCAAGACCCAAAGTATTAGACGTACAAGCGCGTTTACAGACTACTGCTGGCTCCTGTTTGTGTAATGGGTCTTTTCATATGCAGGAAGGGGGGAGCGTCTTTTCTTTCTGCTTTCCCAGCCCCTTTCACTAGGTATCCCAGCCTTACCTCATCAACAGTGCTAAACTGGGAGCTTCTAAGTACGTTTTTAAAAGGTTTTATGCTGGATTTTTAGATCAGTGCCAGTACCAGTGTATATTACATGCAGTTACATGAAAATTGGTGAATACTATCCCTTTAAACATAGGTATGCATGGACACTTGCTAAAATAAAATAAATGCTATAACAAAGTAACGCATTTTATTTTCCCATTAGAATTTCCCTTTAATAAAAGTGATGAATAAGAATGTTTTTTTTTGCAACCCAGACCATCAAATCCCTATCACTATATTCTAACCTATCCCATAAATTCACCTCACATATCCTACTGTCCTTATATTGTAAAAATCAGAGCACATGCACATGCACCAGATGCCAGAATCTATGACTATTAACGAAATGTAAAATGTAGCATAGTGTTAGGAATTCTATTAGATGTGTTGTGGCTGCACACTAGCTGCATGCTGGAAAAGCTACTAGATGGCTTTATAACGTTTTATGCTCACCAACAACCAGAAGGCCACATGAAGTGTTCTGGTTCTAAGCAGGACAAGAGCAGTGACTGGCGGCTACCTGTGTATGTCACTGCTCTCACGGCCTGTGTCATTCTTAGGTACAACAACGCAATTAAAGCATTAAATGATGCTTTAATTATGTGCTTAAAGGGACACTGAAACCAAATTTTTTCTTTCGTGATTCAGATAGAGCATGCAATTTTAAGCAACTTTCTAATTTACTCCTATTATCAATTTTTCTTCGTTCTCTTGCTATCTTTATTTGCATATAAGTTATTTTTTGGTTCAGACACTGGACAGCACTTGAATATTGGACGGTTACATTAATCCACCAATCAGCAAGAACAACCCAGGTTGATCACCAAAAATGGGCCGGCATCTAAACTTACAGTTTTACTTTTCAAATAAAGATACCAAGAGAATGAAGAAAATTTGATAATAGGAGTAAATTAGAAAGTTGCTTAAAATTGCATGCTCTGACTCACAAAAGAAAATAATTTGTGTTCAGTGTCCCTTTAAAGGGAAATAAACATAAACCGAGTTGTGGAAAAACATATAGTTTACTGTCCCTTTCATGCCTAGGTTTTGTGTCCCTTTACATGATATCATATAGTGGTACATTCCAGTTCCTTTAGTGTGCAACCATATTTACATCAGTAATAGCACTGATTTTTTAACTGGTACAAATGCAGGTACCTGTGCAAATACCGGTTTAGCGATGGGTATGAGCTTTCAGATGGATTGAAAAGAGCCACTAAAGAGAATCATTTAGATTACAGAAATAGGAATAAGAAGCTAACATTTTGAAAGGTGAATATTACTAAATTTCCTTACAAAGCATTTGTAATTCAAACCAACCATGTAATTTCATACTAACAGGCGATAGGAAATAGTGTGGAATCTGTTGTAGCAAGACTGTGTACTGTACATAAGCAGCACAGAGTGGCATCCAGCTCTAGGGAAAATTACCGGTATACTTAATTATTTGATGGGGGAGATAAAAAAAACACACTGGAAAACAACATTGTAGCCTTCAGATCTTAGGATGAACAATCTTGATATAGGGCAACTTCAATGTTATGATAATAATATGTTCAGTTAGTTCTATGGTTACTAATTAGAAAGTTACACCCATCATGGCCAGATCAGCCTGTGTTGACTTTCTGCTATTCATATTTTCCTAAATTTAGGGGGGGGGGGGGTAATTTTAGGGTTCAAAACTAAACTATCATATCAGTAGTGCCAGGGTGGTTAATATAAACATGGGAGCAGTGACGTGCAGTAATAGGAGGCAGGGGAGGCAGTGCCGCCCCTGTCCAATCAGGGAAAAAAAAGATTTCAAATAATATTTATTAAAAATAAAAAAAAGTATATTTTTTCTTATTCTTTTTGGCCACGCCCACCCCAAGGGTACCCCCCCACCCCCCCATGGCAATTTTACCCACATCATAATTTTATTTTACTGCGCTAGCGCAGTAGTCACATTCATCATAGTACCCATTGTTGCGCAATTAGGAGGCAGTGAGCCGGTCCGCTGCCCTCCATTAATTGCGCAACATGGATCTAAAATACCAATCCTCTGCTCACTTAGAGCTGCGCCACCCACTGGTGACTGCCGGGCCCTCATAGTAGCTCCATTGGAGGCGGTTCTCAAAACCACCTCCATGATGAGCTAGATCACTCAGCCAATCAGAATTCAGCATTGCAGGGAGGCCTGCCTGCTGATTGACAGAGTGACTGTGGGTCATGTGACATCGCGCCGGTCTGTTTAGCTCAGGCGGGAGTGGGAAACTGACCATAGGAGGTAGAGCTGCTGCAACTGCGTGTGTGCCCGTAATGCCCTCCCTGCCCGCAGCTGAAAAAATCCAAAGTGCTCAGCTCACTGCAGTGCTCAGTGAGTCAGGACTCAGCAGCTGCGGTTGTGGAATGTAGAGGAGGTCCTGGGACCTGGAGGAGGACTGTGCTGCAACAGTGTGGTGGCGTGGAGGAGAGAGAGGAGAGAAGACTCAGGAGGAGTAAGTAATACAAAAAATAAACTTATCAGCATGGGCAATCTTGTTTTAAGGCAGCTGAAGGGTTAATGGCATCCCTGTCTAATCTCCCCCTTGTGACAGTGTTCCAAAGTAAAAATCCGGCACCTCTGTCCTAACTGTGCAGTGTATGCTGCAAATGTGACTCTGAAAATATTCTGAATTTCTGAAACAACTCTAGCAGCATCACTGTTAAAATTGCCAAGTATGTTTTTTCCCTGTTGGAAAAAATATGCATTGTGCAATTTTAACGGTGCTGCTGCTTTTATTAACTCCCCTTTTGACAGCTAGCACATCTGAGCACGTCTGAGCACCCCCAGCTTTATGTGAGTGAATGCTGACTTTGTGCAAAATGTTGTGGGGTGGGACTAAGGGGGCAATTGACTTGCAGTAAGGGGGCAATTGACTCCATAGTAGGCAGCATATAGAGAGAGTGATGAGAGGAATACCCACAAGCAGAGAGAGAGCAGGGCAGCCAGCATAGCTAAGAATGATCATGCTGCACTCCTTGCATACTCAGTCAGAAACTTTTGCAAAACTTGCTGTCTCTAATATCCTTAATTGAAGAAAGAGTGCTGCTTTTCTACATGTGTAACTATAATCCCTCCTGCAGTTATGGTGCACATCGTTTTTTATTTTTTGTGGGAGGGGTTTACTTGTTGGGTCAGTGCATTATGTGTTGCTGTTTAAGCAGTGGTAGGTTCCACTTCCTTCTATTGTAGCTTTTGACAGGGACAAGACATCCCTTTTTTCTGTGAATGGTGATTTAGCTCCATAGGTCAAGAACTACATTCCTCCTTCTTCTGGTTTAACCCTTTGGCTTCCAAATGACAGCTGAGGTACTAAAATTGTAATGAGCAAAGCCTGTTATGTATATATATATATATATATATATGTATGTGTGGACAGTGTGTGTATATACTGTGTATGTATGTATGTATGAATATGTATATATATATATATATATATATATATATATATATATATATATATATATATATATATATATATATATATATTAAAGTAAATGCAATAAAGAAATAGGTACACTGATGTCACTTTTTAACAGATTTTCTATTGTAAATGGGAAGGGGGGTTAACTAAACCCAGATACATGTATTGTAGCTCTTTAATAGTTATGGTACTGTTAAATAAACTGTGTGTCAGAGTGAGAGAGTCTGTGTGTGTGGGAGTGAGATTAAGAGAGGTTGTGTGAGTCTGAGAGTGTGTGTGTAAAAGGGAGTAAAATTAAGTCTGTGTGAGAGTCTCTGTGTGTAAAAGAGAATTGAGAGTTTGTGTCTGAAATTGTGTGTGTGTGTGTAAAAGGGAGTGAGAGAGAGAGTCTATGTATGTCTGAGAGTCTGTGTGTAAAAGGGAGTGATATTAAGAGAGCGTGTGTGTCTGAGAGTGTGTGTGTAAAAAGGAGTGAGAGACAGTGTCTGTGTGTGTTTGTGTGTAAATAGAGTTAGAGAGTCTGTGTCTGAGTGTGTGTAAAAGAGTGTGTCTGTGTGTAAAAGGGAGTGACAGTCTGTGTGAAAGTGTGTGTGTGTGTGTGTGTGTAAAAGGGAGCATGTGAGATATGTATGTGTGTGTATATAATTTTGGGTTGGGACTGGGGTGGTCCATACAGTGGGCAGGAGATACAGGGGTGGAAAAAAGGGTCTGGGCTGGGGGCCCTTCAAGTTTGTTGTGCCCAGGGCCCCACATATTCTAACGGTGGCCCTGCTGGGTAACAGCTGCCTTGCACATCTTTGTGCTCTCTTTCTCTCTCCCCTCTCTTTCTCTCTCTCCCCTTTCTGTCTCTCTCTCCCCTTCTATCTTCCCCTGCACCCTCTCCCTCCCTTCCTTCTCAATCTCAATCTCTCTCAATCTCTCTCTCTCTCTCTCTCTCAATCTCTCTCTCTCAATCTCTCTCTCTCCTCTCCTCTCCCCTTTCTCTCTCTCTCTCTCTTCCCTCTGTGTCTCTATCCCTCTGTCTCTCTCTCTCTCTCCCTCTCCTCTCTCTCTCTCCCCCTCTCTCTCCCTCTCCTCTCTCTCTCTCCCCTCTCTCTCTCTCTCCCCCCTCTTTCTCTCTCTCTCACCGTATCTCTCTCTCTCCCTTCTGTCTCTCCCTTTCTCCATCCCCCTCTGTCTCTCTATCCCTCCCCCTCTGTCTCTCTCTCTCTCCCCCTCTGTCTCTTTATCCCTCCTCCTCTGTATCTCTCTCTCTCTCTCTCTCTCTCTCCCTTTCTCCATCCCCCTCTGTCTCTCTCTCTCCCATCTGTCTGTCTCTCTCTCTCTCTCTATCCCTCCCCTCTGTCTTTTTAACTCTCTCTCTCTCTCTCTCTCTCTCTCTCCCTTCTGTCTCTCCCTTTCTCCATCCCCATCTGTCTCTCTCTCCCTCCCCTCTCTCTCCCTTCTGTCTCTCCCTTTCTCCATCCCCCTCTGTCTCTTTCTCCCATCTGTCTCTCTCTCTCCCCTCTCTCTCTCTCCCTTATGCCTCTCCCTTTCTCCATCCCCCTCTGTCTCTCTCTATCCCCTCTCTCTCTCCTCTGTCTCTCTCTCCCTCCCCCTGTCTCTCCCTTTCTCCCTCCCCCTGTCTCTCCCTTTCTCCCTCTCCCTCTGTCTCTCCCTTTCTCCCTCTCCCCCTCTCCCCTCTATCTCTCTCTCTCTCCCCTCTATCTCTCTCTCCCCCCCTCTCTCCCCCTCTGTCTCTCTCTCCCCCTCTGTCTCTCTCTCCCCCTCTGTCTCTCTCTCCCCCTCTGTCTCTCTCTCCCCCTCTGTCTCTCTCTCCCCCTCTGTCTCTCTCTCCCCCTCTGTCTCTATCTGTCTCTCTCTCTCTCTCCTCCCTGTCTCTCTCTTTCCCCCCTGTGTCTCTCTCTCCCCTCTGTCTCTCTCTCTCTCTCCCCTCTGTCTTTCTCTCTCTATCTCTCCACCCTCTGTCTCTCTCTCTCCCCTCTGTCTCTCTCTCTCTCCCCTCTGTCTCTCTCTCTCCCCTCTGTCTCTCTCTCTCTCCCCTCTGTCTCTCTCTCTCCCCTCTGTCTCTCTATCTCCCCTCTCTCTCCTCTCTGTCTCTCTCTCTCCCCCCTGTCTCTCTCTCTCCCCTCTCTCTCTATCTCTCCTTTGTCTCTCTCCTCTGTCTCTCTCTCTTCTTTGTCTCTCTCTCTCTCTCTCCCTCCCCCTCTGTCTCTCCCTTTCTCCCTCCCCCTCTGTCTCTCCCTTTCTCCCACCCCCTCTGTCTCTCTCTCCTCTGTGTCTCTCTCTCTTCTCTCTCTCTTTTTCTGTCTCTCTCTCTCTATCCATCTCTCTCTCCCTGTCTCTCCCACCCCCTCTGTCTCTATCCTTATGTGTCTCATTCTCCCCCATGGTCTCTTTGTCTCTCTCTCTACCCTCTGTCTCTCTTTGTCTCTCTCTCCTCTGTCTCTTTGTCTCTCTCTCCCCCTCTGTCTCTTTGTCTCTCTCTCCCCCTCTGTCTCTTTGTCTCTCTCTCCCCCTGTCTCTTTGTCTATCTCTCTCTCCCTGTCTCTCCCACCCCTTCTGTCCAATTTACATCTAATATCTAATTTCCTTCATTCTCTTGATATCCTTTGTTGAAAATCATATCTAAATATGCTTAGTAGCTGCTGATTGGTGGCTGCACAATAGATACCTCATGTGATTGGCTCACCCATGTACATTGCTATTCCTTCAACAAAGGATATCTAAAGAATGAAGGCATATCCTAGCCAGTGCCTCACCTGCCTCTGACCTCACTGCACGGGAGGGTATCTGAATACAACTTTGACAGTGGCCATCAATGTTTATACCCTCAGAAAGCTGCAGGGGAACAATTAATTGGGGATCCATGAAATGTGTCTAGATTTGCATAAATCTAGCCCTGCCACTTCCAGACATGGACACACAAGACCCTGTCTGTTCCTTCAGTACACCACATGTGTAATGTATATTCAGTGTTTATGTGCTATACCAGAAGAGATTAGATAGATATGAATAGATATTTCATTGATACAGATGTTAGATATTATAGAGATAGATATTTTATAGCTACATATGCTATATAGAGATAAACAGACAAATAATATAGATAATACAAATAGATATTAGATGGACAGACAGATACTGTATAGACAGAGACCTGAGTACAACAGATGCTACCAGCACAATTACGATAAAACTAATCTGAACTAAACTCCCGACATCACAGAACCCATAAGCCCCAGTACAACGCCACCCTATTATTAACCGAGGCCAGTCACGTTAAACAACGCAGCGAATAACGTTACAATTACCTTTGTCTATACAACGAAAAAGAACATTCAACAGGTCCTTTCCACTGAAGCCGTTACTAAGGCTTCCCTAGCAACGCCGCTCTCTTACTTCCGGTGCACGCTTTGGTAGATTTGAATTTAGCGTAAAATATGACGTAAGTAGTAAGTAGCCATGTTTACCCAGGGCAGAAATTCCCTTACATTGATTGATTACAGTAATGGGTCTGTGTGGTAGTGTGTAATGTTATCATATTGTGATAGACACCGTAATACACTGTGCACTTTTATATTTGATTTAATAATCCTGTCAGCCTGCTATAATTTTAAAATATAATTTCGTGTTGAGAAGAGCAAATTAACCACTCAACTATAAAAAGAAAACTGCAAATGTTTTAAACATATGATTTGACATTCATGTTGAAATGTATCATTTTAAATGCAAACTGCTTGTGGTTGACTGATTTCTCAGTTCTCTGCAGATGAAGACTAAAAGGGACACTAAAGTCTACATTAACCACCAAGCACCACCCAGGTGCTGAACCAAAAATGGGCCGGCTTCTAAGTTTATATTCCAGATTTTCAAATAAAGATACAAAAAGAACGAAGAAAAATGATAATAGGAGTAAATGATAAAGTTTCATAAAATTGCTTCTCTATCTGAATCATGAAAGAAAAAAAAATGGGTTTAATATCCCTTTAAATGGATACTAACCCCACATTTTTATTTCATGATTCAGATAGAGCATGCAATTTTAAGCAACTTTCTAATTTACTCCTATTATCAACTTTTCTTTGTTCTCATGTTATCTTGATTTGAAAAAGCTGTAATAAAAGGTTAGGAGCCGGCCCATTTTTAGTTCAGCACCTTGGTAGAGCTTGCTGATTGGTTTGCTACATTTAGCCACAAATCTGCAAGTGCTACCCAGGTTCTGAACAAAAATGGTCCGGCTCTAAAGCTTACAGTACTGCTTTTTCAAATCAAGATAGCATGAGAACAAAGAAAAATTGATAATAGGAGTAAATTAGAAAGGTGCTTAAAATCTCATGCTCTATCTGAATCATGAAAGAATAAAAATTGGGTTTAGTATCCCTTTAATTCATTGTTTCATTTATTCCAAGAATTATCTCAAGCTTTTTATTTAAAGCTGAGATATGAGGTTTTATGTTTGCATGCATTGTTTGCCAATTGTAGTTTTTTTTGTAGTGTAATACTTGGGGGAAAAATAGGTAAAATAATTTTTAATACTTAGAATAACAGCAAAACAAAACAAAATGATAACAATCTCTGGGAAATGCAGGGTCTTTGAACACTTTTATAATTTCCCTGCAGGTTATTATACTTAGGGTTCCCTGCTGTATCATTAAACCACAAGATCAGCAGTTGTTTGGGAAAAAGTGATTGGTGTCAACTTGCCCACATGGGACCTTTGATCACAACCTATTGTCTGCAACAGTGTGAGGTTAATGTCCATATCAGACATCAGATCACACTAATTTCCCTTTAGATACTATGAACCATATATTCACGTGGGACCTTCAGACCCCACTACCCTTAGCTCTGCCCATTATATGCCCTATATTGGCTCCTAGATCAGACCCATTTAGTTTAGTGTCCTTTGTTTACATTAAAATGATAATAAATATATGATACAACAATCTTCTACTTTCATGCTCTTACTCTGGAAAGGTTATTTTTAAGTTTATATAAGCACCATCTATTCACTTACACTATTTTTTTTTCTTGTGAAGTATCAGACAGTATAGCCAATCAGAAGCTGTACACCCTGTTCCATAAAAGAAGGGGGGAAATGGACATTGCACAAGTTTATTCTGTGATGCTAACTTGGCACCTATGGCCTTGTTGTTGTTTTAATTTTTACCTTTCTGGTAAAGAAGTCACAAGATTTTCCAACCATGTTTGAATGGTTGGTTTTTAATTGGTGTTTTAGCTCACTTGGAATAGCTTATTCTTTAGCCAAAATATTCAAACACACTACACACTGCAGTCTTTCTTCACCATTGACATTTGTTGATGTAAAGCCAAAATCCAAATAATTGTCATATTTACGATATTTCCGCTTCTTCACACACCCGCCACTAGATAGTGGTGCAGTCTCTTCATTTTCAGTCCTAGTGTGCATATTAAATAAAAACTTGTCCATTTTTAAGCGTATATTAACTACGTACTCGCATATCAAGTCATATATTCATGTGATAACATTGTGCATTGTGCGCATCTCGAATCTGGGTGAATGCATTCGGGTCTATTCTCAAAACGATACGGTCTCATCAGTGGTCTTCTCAGTGGCGCATCATTTACGGTAGACCAGTCACGGCACACCAGGGTGCCGAGGCGGACAGTTTGGGAACCACTGAAATAGAGCATTTTATTTTCAATCAACTTTTTAATTTACTTATATTATCTAATATGCCTCATTCTTTTGGTATCCTTTTTGAAGGAGCAGTATTGCTAGCTCCCAGACACAGTAGTGCATTGCTTCTCCTGAGGCTATCTAGGCATGCTTTTCAGCTAAGGATACCAAGAGAGCAAAGCAAATCTGATAATAGAAGAATTTTGAAAAGTTGTTTAAAATTTCAAGCTCTGTTTCCATCATGAGCACTTAAAGGGACAATCTGGTCAAAATTAAACTTTCATGATTCAGATAGAGCATACAGTTTTTTTTTTTTAAATATTTATTTACGGACCAACATGAGTACAAAACACAAAATCCGCCATGCAAGGCTTAATGTAATAGCCTATTACAAAAGAAATTGATGCCTTTATCTTAACTTAAATAATAATAATAGTACATATCCTTTGTTAATGAATTAATACATATTATACTCAATGAAGGTATTTTCTATTTATTTTATGCATTTAATTAGGGAGAGAAAAGGAAAAGAAAAAGAAAAAAGAAAAAACAACTATAATCATTCAATTGGTAAACAGTTTGATTCAGAGTCAATTTCATATTCCTCAGTTAACTTGTCAAGGAAAAGGAGATATGTATAACTGTAGTATTGGGGGAGAAGGAGGGGAGAGGGAAGGCAGGAGGAGGGAAAGGGGGAGAAAAAAAAAAAAAAAAAAAAAAAAAAATCTCAGGGGGGATTTTGGTGTTACCATCGATCTAGTAACACTACTTCAGAATGCCTAAAAGGGTAGATTAATTGATCTATTTCTTCTGGTGGAAAAATCTTAATAAATGTCGACCACTTTTTGAAGAAGAGCATTATCTCTCTTTCAGATGTTAGAGTTGTGTCCATTTGCTCGATAATACATTGTTTTTTCATATAATTTTTAATTTCCAAAATACTAGGTATCTTGGGGGTACGCCAATTCTTGAGGATTAAGTTTCTTGTTGCCAAGATAGTCATATTTCTAGCCTTCAAATGTTCAATGACCATAGGTGATTCTTTGAGAAAAACAACTTCCGCCAGAGAGATAGAGAGAGGATATATCTTCAATGTTTTTTTGAGCCAAAATTCTACTCTTTGCCATAGCTGTCTTATCTTCGGGCATGCCCATAACATGTGGACAATATCAGCTGCTGGATACGCACATTTTGGACATATATTGAATTCATGGTTATGCCATTTATGTCCCTTTGATGGAGTATAATAAGATCTATACAATAGTTTGATATGTGATTCTCGCCAGCTTGCGGATAAAGTAGTTTGGGCCGTTATAGATATAGATTTTTCTACCTGTTCTATCTCCAGATTTAATTCTGGATATATGAGATTCCATTTCTGCGTTATCTGGCTTAAGTTAGAGTTTCCATGTGAGCTAGTTGCTAATTCATACCAAATTGAAACAGAGGTTAAATTATTTTTTGCAAGAATAGGCCAGCTATCTAATTTCCCCCATGTCCATACCCATCCGAATTTCTCAATAAGAGAGAAAAGGTAGTGCCTCGCCTGCAAGTAAGCGAAAAAGTCCTTATTATTCAATTGAAACTCTTGTTTTAATCTATCAAATGACTTTACTGATAAAGTATCTTGATCTATGAATTGCGTCATAAAGGTTAGACCCTTCTCCTGCCAAGTCTGAAATAATCGAGATTGTGTTCCTTGTTGAAATTCTGGGTTACCACATAAACATTGAAATTTTGGAATAGAAAGATCAATGTTTACTTTTTGTCCAAATTTTTTCCAAGCTTGTATTATTACGTATATCGAGTTAATAGATTTCACCTTCTTTGGGATTAATTGTATTGGGCAATGGATTAATGCTATGGGATTATAGGGATATAGGATATTTTTTTCAAGTTTATTGTTAGTAAAATAGTCTTTGTTCTCAATCCAGTCTATCACTATGCGTGTGAGAAAGACTAAACTATATTTGCTAAGATCAGGCAGGGCGAGTCCCCCATATTTTTTGGGGAGATAAAGTTTATCTAGAGAGCATACAGTTTTATATAACTTTTCCAATTTACTTTTCTCATCAAATTTGCTTTGTTCTCTCAGTATTCTTTGTTGAAAGCTAAACCTAGGTAGACTCATATGCTAATTTCTAAGCCCTTGAAGGCCGCCTCTTATCTCAATGCATTTGACAGTTTTTCACAGTTAAACAGTGTTAGTTCATGTGTGCCATATAGATAACATTGTGCTCACTCTCGTAGAGTAATTTATGAGTTAGCAGTGATTGGCTAAAGTGCAAGTCTGTCAAAATATCTGAGATAAGGAGAATGGGTAATAAAGGGATTATCTTTTTAAGCAATAAAATGGACAATGAAACACAAAAATTCTTCTTTCATTATTCAGATAGAGAATACAATTTAAAAAAAAGTTTCCAGTTTACTTTTGTTTTGAAATTAGCTTTGTTCTCATGTTATTCTTGGTTGGAGAGATAGCTAGGTAGGTAATGTGCACATGTCTGGAGCACTACATGACAGAAAATAGTGCTGCCATCTAGTGCTCTTGCTAATGTATAATATTATTATAAAACTGCTGCCATCTAGTGCTCTTGCTGACGTATAACATTGTTATAAAACTGCTGCCATCTAGTGCTCTTGCTAATGTATAACATTGTTATAAAACTGCTGCCATCTAATGCTCTTGCTAATGTATAACATTGTTATAAAACTGCTGCCATCTAGTGCTCTTGCTAATGTATAACATTGTTATAAAACTGCTGCCATCTAGTGCTCTTGCTAATGTATAACATTGTTATAAAACTGCTGCCATCTAGTGCTCTTGCTAACGTATAACATTTATAAAACTGCTGCCATCTAGTGCTCTTGCTAATGTATAATATTATTATAAAACTGATGCCATCTAGTGCTCTTGCTAATGTATAACAATGTTATAAAACTGCTGCCATCTAGTGCTCTTGCTACTGTATAACATTTTTATAAAACTGCTGCCATCTAGTTCTCTTACTAATGTATAGCATTGTTATAAAACTGCTGCCATCTAGTGCTCCTGCTAACATATAACATTATTATAAAACTGCTGCCATCTAGTGCTCTTGCTAATGTATAACATTATTATAAAACTGCTGCCATCTAGTGCAACTGCTAATGTATAACATTGTTATAAAACTGCTGCCATCTAGTGCAACTGCTAATGTATAACATTATTATAAAACTGCTGCCATCTAGTGCTCTTGCTAATGTATAACATTATTATAAAACTGCTGCCATCTAGTGCTCTTGCTAATGTATAACATTGTTATAAAACTGCTGCCATCTAGTGCTATTGCTAATGTATAACATTATTATAAAATTGCTGCCATCTAGTGCTCCTGCTTATGTATAACATTATTATAAAACTGCTGCCATCTAGTGCTCCTGCTAATGTATAACATTATTATAAAACTGCTGCCATCTAGTGCTCTTGCGAATGTATAGCATTGTTATAAAACTGCTGCCATCTAGTGCTCTTACTAATGTATAGCATTGTTATAAAACTGCTGCCATCTAGTGCTCTTGCTAATGTATAACATTGTTATAAAACTGCTGCCATCTAGTTCTCTTACTAATGTATAGCATTGTTATAAAACTGCTGCCATCTAGTGCTCTTGCTAATGTATAGCATTGTTATAAAACTGCTGCCATCTAGTGCTCCTGCTAACATATAACATTATTATAAAACTGCTGCCATCTAGTGCTCTTGCTAATGTATAACATTATTATAAAACTGCTGCCATCTAGTGCAACTGCTAATGTATAACATTGTTATAAAACTGCTGCCATCTAGTGCAACTGCTAATGTATAACATTATTATAAAACTGCTGCCATCTAGTGCTCTTGCTAATGTATAACATTATTATAAAACTGCTGCCATCTAGTGCTCTTGCTAATGTATAACATTGTCATAAAACTGCTGCCATCTAGTGCTATTGCTAATGTATAACATTATTATAAAATTGCTGCCATCTAGTGCTCCTGCTTATGTATAACATTATTATAAAACTGCTGCCATCTAGTGCTCCTGCTAATGTATAACATTATTATAAAACTGCTGCCATCTAGTGCTCTTGCGAATGTATAGCATTGTTATAAAACTGCTGCCATCTAGTGCTCTTACTAATGTATAGCATTGTTATAAAACTGCTGCCATCTAGTGCTCTTGCTAACGTATAACATTGTTATAAAACTGCTGCCATCTAGTTCTCTTACTAATGTATAGCATTGTTATAAAACTGCTGCCATCTAGTGCTCTTGCTAACGTATAACATTATTATAAAACTGCTGCCATCTAGTGCTCTTACTAATGTATAACATTTTTAAAAAACTGCAGCCATCTAGTGCTCTTGCTAACGTATAACATTATTATAAAACTGCTGCCATCTAGTGCTCTTGCTAATGTATAACATTATTATAAAACTGCTGCCATCTAGTGCTCTTGCTAATGTATAACATTGTTATAAAACTGCTGCCATCTAGTGCTCTTGCTAATGTATAACATTATTATAAAACTGCTGCCATCTAGTGTTCTTGCTAATGTATAACATTGTTATAAAACTGTTGCCATCTAGTGCTCTTGCTAATGTATAACATTGTTATAAAACTGCTGCCATCTAGTGCTCTTGCTAATGTATAACATTGTTATAAAACTGCTGCTATATAGTGCTCTTGCTAATGTATAACATTGTTATAAAACTGTTGCCATCTAGTGCTCTTGCTAATGTATAACATTGTTATAAAACTGCTGCTATATAGTGCTCTTGCTAATGTATAACATTGTTATAAAACTACTGCCATCTAGTGCTCTTGCTAATGTATAGCATTGTTATAAAACTGCTGCTATATAGTGCTCTTGCTAATGTATAACATTATTATAAAACTACTGCCATCTAGTGCTCTTGCTAATGTATAGCATTGTTATAAAACTGCTGCTATATAGTGCTCTTGCTAATGTATAACATTGTTGCAAAACTGCTGCCATATAGTTCTGCAGACACGTGCACACTCCTGAGCTTACATTCCTGCTTTTTAAAAACGGACAAGACAACAAAGAAAATATGATAATAGAAGTAAATTATAAAGTTGTTTAAAACTGTATGCTCTGTCTGAATCATGAAAGAAAAAAAAGGTTTTATGCCCCTTTAAAATCACAAGCTCTATCTGAATCATGAAAGTTTAATTACTACTTTTCTGTCCCTTTAACATTTAAAAAGTAGGGTTCAGAAGTATGGCATGTCAGGGCAGGGGTACATGTATGTAAGGGGTGGGGATCACTGTATCATATGTTTGTAGTTTTAAAGTTTCTTTGTAATATCCAATTCCTTTCACAAACCTGAACTGTATTAAAAGTGATCGGTGGGATGTTTAAAAAAATATATTTAAATATAGACAATTTGCTAATTTGAGGGGTATCAGATTTGCTATTTTAAAATCAGTTTTATTTTGTTCACAAGTCTGCAATTCTGATACTATTCAGAAGGTTAACAAATATTGGAAACATTAAAAGGGAAAATTAGGAAAACAGGTAAGGGAACTTTTATTTAGAAGGGGAAATTTAAACAACTCCCAAACCGGTCTGCTTAATGTTCTGTACAATAGACACACCCTGAGTAACAAGTAAAAAAGTTAATGAAGAAGAGTTAGTTCCTTTAATATTAACAGAATATAAAGATGCTGGCAAGTGTATTCTTCTGGAACGTGACACTGCTGGCGAGTTTTCATTTCTGTGCCGTAGCTGCCTCCGGTGTGCAACTGAGGGGCAATGGGTATGAAAATATAGTGATCGCTATTAATCCGCAAGTACAAGAAAATCCACAGATCATATCAAACATCAAGGTAAGATAAACAAGTTTTTACTATATTTGCTTGTGCGTAACTGTTAGAACGCCACTTGTAATCTGGCCCATAGTGGGCAGTGTTCATTCACTAACAGATCTCTCCATTTTCTAAAGCTTCACCGGCTTTCGCCAGTCTCTTGAGATTCTCCAGCTCCTACATGATTTTATGCAGCTGATTCCCTAAAGCATTTAGTAAAGCAGCTGTAATATTGGAATCCGTGAAGCTTTAAAGGCTACAGAAAACGATTAAAAATTGTCCAATAATCACATGGTTAGAAATGTAAAAGTCAGAGTTTGTGGTATTTATAATAATTTATAGGCTAATTTTGAGTGTTTTTACTATTGGTTATTAAAATGTTAAATGGACCTAAAGGTAAAAAATTAAAGGTAGATTGTAGTAGAAAAATTACATGATCTAATTTATTGGATCATGTTATTTTTGCACTATTCACCCTGGCAATCTATGCATTTAACCCCCACAAAGGGGCTGAGGCTAAACGCATAGGGCGCTCCTTCTGGTCCAGGCTTGCATGAACGAGCCGCTGCCGATAGTCAAGAATCAGCGGTCATTAGCCCACTGCTTCTTAACCTACTATGTCAGCAATAAGGTGGCGTTCCTCAATCCCCTGGACTTCTGCAACCGGGTTGATTGACAGACCCTGCTTGCGCGGGAGCAGGGGGCAGCATTGCACAAGCAGCGTCTTGCTGCAATGCTGGGCGGACAGGGGCACAGATTTCCACCCATGTCCACCCGGGGGTTGTTAAATTAACCTTTTTGACATCCATACTAAGAAGCACAAAAATGACATGCTCTAATGAATTATGGGATTTTGCCGCGCTATACAAATAAATGAGAATAATAATAATTAGAGGATTTCTCATTACAATGTCCCTTTAAACATTCATGATTTAGTTAGAACATACAATTTTAAAGAAGTGTTCTTGTTTACTTCTATTAATAAGATCTCCTTTTTCTCTTGATCTATTTTGTTGAAACTTCTCCATAAGAGCATATTGAGGTAGGCTAATAAGTGTGCACTACAAACATTGTGTTACAATGTTGCTGGCATATAATGCCCAAGACACGTGCACCTCAGTATGCTCCCATGAAAGGAACTCGTTTTTAGCAAGATAACAAGGTCACTTTGGTAATCAGAGTAAACTGGAATACTCCATATATTTAGGCTTACAAGTAATTTATAGCAAATATAGGCCAAGCACTACAAAGATGGAATTATTGGTTTAAAACTAAAATGTGCTATTCTTGGACTGTAACCTGAATAGCGGTCACCCAATTCAAAACTGCTGCACAAAAGAATACATTTGGAGAAACTAGACACCCAGGTTATTTACCTAGAGGCATTTTAACACATTTAATTATTTTATCTACAAGGGCAGAAAATAAAACTTAGTGATTAAAAAAACAAACACTTTATCAAAATTATAAAAAAAAATATATTTTATTAAAATTAATTAACTATTTGTATGATATAGGCGTTGACAGGGAGAGAAGAGGAGGGGTCAAGTCAAGCCATTGGCCTCTATTTAACAAAGTCTGGCGGACCTGATCCGACAGTGCAGATCAGGTCCGCCAGACCTCACTGAATGCGGAGAGCAATACGCTCGCCGTATTCAGCATTGCACCAGCAGCTCACAAGAGCTGCTGGTGCAACGCCGCCTCCTGCAGACTCGCGTCCAATGGGCCGCCAGCAGGGAGGTGTCAATGAATCCGATCGTACACGATCGGGTTGATTTCTGGCGATTACATAAAATAATAAACCAAATTATCAAAAATAACAAAAAATTAAACATAATCCCTATGAAAATAAAAAGCACTCCCAAAATAAAAACACCCCCTTATCTAAACTAAACTACCAACAGCCCTTAAAAGGGCCTTTTGTAGGTCATTGCCCTAAGTTAACCAGCTCTTTTACTTTAAAAAATACTAAGTCCCCCCTCTAACAATAAAACCCCCACCCACCAAACCCCCCAAAATAAAAAAAAAACCCTAACACTACAAAATCCTAAACTACCCATTGCCCCTAAAGGGGCATTTGTATAGGCATTGGCCTTAAAAGGGCATTCAGCTCTTTTACTGTCCATAAAAGTGAATGTAAACTTTGATGCTAAAGTGCCCGGTTTTTAAAAATTTGATTAAAAACAGGGGCACTTTAATTCATCAAAATTTACATTTCACTCGTGCTGTGAAAAAAAAAACTTACCTTTTAATCTTGACAGCAGCTCCAGCTTCCTCCACCCGTCGCAAAGCCTCTTCCTGGGTCTAAAATTATGAATCCGGATTCCTCCAATCACGGCATTGAATCAGACACCGATTCCCCCGGGTGGGGAAGCCGTGATTGGAGGATGAGCTATCCATCATTTCTGACATCAGAAATGGCTTGCAACGACCGGAGGAAGCTGGAGCTGCTGTCAATTTTAAAAGGTAATTATTTCTTCACAACGAGTGAAATGTAAATTTTGATGAATTAAAGTGCCCATGTTTTTAATAGAATTTTTAAAAAACGGGAACTTTAGCATCAAAATTTACATTCACTTTAAAAGGGCATTCAGCTCTTTTACACTGCCGAAAATCCTTATTCTAAAAAAAAAAAAATCCTAACTCTAACCCCCAAATATGAAATTCACACTGCAGAATCAAGAACCCAGACCCTGCAACATTTGCACAGTGATTGATTGATCAATGCAGGAGCTTATCTATGTCCCTAATAGACAGAGGGAATAAGACCCCTTTTAAAAACAATATTAAAAAGGCTTTTCAATGCATAATTTTCTTATAAAATTGTACAGATTTTAAAAATATTTAGTTTGATATTTTGCAATGAAGTGTGTAAATACCAACATATACTATGCACATGTGCTATCAATAAAATTAATGGAACCCTAAATTGACATAAAAAAGTATTGAGGAGATGAAAAACTTCCAGATAGCTACCAAACCAACACTTGCACAGAAGAACACAACATCTCCCATACATTATACGGCTACAGAGGGTGCTTTGTTGCTCTGACTCTCTAAATAGCAATATACAGCAGTATCCACAATGAGAAGTGTTTCAGATCACGTAATTAATAAGCCATGTTACTTAGTGCTTGTTTGAGTGTCTGTATCACTGTACTGAATTTGTGCTAGCAATCTCTCTGGAATATGATGATTGTATTATAATTTGTATTTCCGACCTGCCAACTGTCCGTATTCGAGAGGGACAGTCCATAATTCTAAGCTCTGTCTTGCTGTCCCTTTTAGACATATGTCCCTATTTACAGAATTTACCTTAACCCCGCCAATGGACCTACCAGACACACCCACAAACCAAAACATACACACCCAACAACCACCAAAAAACACACACAAGATTCTGCTTATTTACCATCCATGACCTTGTCCCTCTCAACACTGCCCACTCACAAAATGGCCTCCCTCAACCTCTTGAGTCCCTAATAACTAGTCACAAATGTTGGGTATAAATACCTCTCAACATTTGTGGCTGAGTAGGAGGGACCCAGGAGGTTGATTTGTGGGTGGAGATGTGTTAGGAGGGGAGGAATCATGAATGGTTAGTTGGTTGGATTGTAGGTGTTTCTGGGTGGCTTGTGGGTGTGTCAGGGCAGTTTTGAGGTGTTCTGTGGGTGGGACTAAGGGAAATTCTGCAAATGGCTGTCTCAAAAGGGACAGAGCTCAGACTCAGGGACTGTCCCTCTCACTTAGAGACAGTTGGGAGGTCTGAGTATACTATATAAAAGAATCTGTTGAGCAAGCGATATGCCGTTGTTTTTCTTTTTCAATACTGTCACTTTCATATTTTGTATATTTTTCAGGATATGATATCTGAAGCTTCCCTGTACTTGTTTAATGTCACAAAGAGAAGATTTTATTACAGGGAAGCGAAGATTTTAATTCCTTCTTCCTGGCAGTCTCTTAATTATCAGAGACCCAAACATGAAACATATGAAAAGGTACTATATTTTGTAAAGCAGAATTCAGTTATAATTTAAGAAATAGTAAAGTATTTTTTATACACATAGCAAAGCATTTGTATACAAAATACATGTTTTAAAGGCATTTAAAGGGATACTGTAGTCAAAGATTTCCTGTCATCCATAAGAAATGGCAGCATTTAACCCCTCAACTGCTGAGCCACCCCTGTGCTGAGCCGTTTTGGTATTTTTAGATGCTGCTCACATTTAAAGTGACCGAATACATATTGTAATTACAAGATATGTCTGTTGTGTTGCTATAGAATAACATATCAGTGAGCCAAGTCTTAAAGGGATAGAAAGGTCAAACCTAAACTGTGCATAGATGCATTTTAATTTTAAATAAAAACAATTTTCCAATATCTTTCCATTAGCAATAATGTTTCTAGTAAAGTTATTAAGGATTTTCAGTGGCATATGCACATATGTTGCGAGGGGCCGTGCACAAATTCAGACACCACACCTTCTGTGAGAGTCAGCAGTGGCTTGTATGACACACAATACACCTCTCTGTCTGAGCTTTAATACTGGTGCACATTCCCTCGCAGCATATGTGTGTATGCCACTGAACAAAAGTAATAACTTTTACTATAAGCATTTTGATAATGGTAGTATATTGCAAAAATGTGAAGAAAAAAATGAATATTTTATTAAAAATGTATCAATGTTATAAATAATAGTGTGTGAGTTATTTTCTATAATTATATTAGATAACATGTGTAAAAAAAAAGCAGACATGGAGAATAATTCACCATATTTGAATCTGTATATATATATTGTGTATTGTTTCAATTTGATAAATAGATGGTAATATAATTCCATGGATAATCAGAATTTAACAATAAAGCAACTGATGCTATTAGAGGAATTGAAGTAAACAGGAATTCTTTCTTCATCAGCTTAAAGGGACATAAAACCCAAATGTTCATGATTCAGGTAGAACATACTTTTTTAAACAACTTTACAATTTATTTATATTATCAAATTGGCTTCATCCTTTTTGTAACCTTTGTTGAAGGAGCCACCATTACTACTGGGAGCTAGCTGAACTTATGAGGTGAGCCAATGACAATAGGGTTATATGTGCAGCCACCCAGTAATGCATTGCTGTTCCCGAGCCTACCTAGGTATGCTTTTCAGCAAAGGATACCAAAAGAAGCAAATTTGATAGTAAATTGGAGAGTTGTTTAAAATTACATGCTCTGTCTGAATCATGAAGGAAATTTGTTTGGGTTTCGTGCCCCTTTAAATATGTAGTTTTATTATTGATGTATTATAATTCATTTTTAAAATATATCTTTATGTAATAATAAAAATCTTTTTTTTTTTCAGGCAAGTATAATTGTTGCCAATCAAAATTTAAATAATGGCAATGATCCATATACTTTGCACTATAAAGGATGTGGAAAAATGGGGAAATATATTCATTTTTCTCCTGACTTCTTAACTGATGACACATTGCTTCCTATATATGGATCAAGAGGTAAGAAATAATCAGCTAATAAAAAAATTAAAATAAATAGTTAAAATTAAAATAATTGTTATAATTTTTGTAAGTGAATTCATTTTTTTTTTCTAGGGAGAGTATTTGTCCATGAATGGGCTCACTATCGATGGGGTTTATTTGATGAGTATAATTATGAAACACCTTTTTTTGTTTCCGTTGATGATAAGATTAAACCAACAAGGTAATATTTCTAATCTATGTATTGGTTATAAAAGCATTGTCTCTTATCAGAAATGTTTTATAGACTTTAAACTCTAGTATGCATAGAAGAGAGCACTATTTAAAGATAACACTATTTGTATGAAAAGAAGGCTATGACCCCTCTAGACATTTATACATGTCTAATGGTACCGAGTATTTAAAGGGACATGAAACCCAACATTCTTTTTCTTATTTTTCATGATTCAAAACGAGCATATGATTTTAATTAACTGTCCAATTTACTTATATTATCCAGTTTGCTTCATTCTCTTTGTATCCTTTTTTGAAGGAACAAATATGCACTACTGGGAGCTATCTGAAGGTATCTGTGAACCAATTAAAAGAGGCATTTTTGTGCAGCCACCAATCAGCAGCTAGCTCCCAGTAATGCATTGCTGCTTCTGAGCCTACCTAGGTATGCTTTTCAACTAAGGATACCAAATGAATGAAGCCATTTAGATATTAAAAGCAAAATGTAAAGTTGTTTAATATCACATGCTCTGTCTGTATCATGAAAGAAAAATGTTGGGTTTCATTTTACTTTAAGGACTGTATTGATGCACAGATTGTTACAAACATGTTCTAGCTTAGGAACCAATCAGATCTATGCCATATTGTTTGCCCAATCAGATATCTTATAACAAATAAAAACACATAGATAGTTTAAATAGTTCATTCTGTTGGTACCCTTTGTTGAGAAACAAAACTAGATATGCTCAGGAGCAGCAGTGCACTACTGTTAGCTAGCTGCTGATTGGTAGCTGCCTCTTGTCATTGGCTCAGATGATGTGTTCAGCTAGCTCCCACGAGTGCACTGCTGCTTCTTCAATAAAGGATACAAATAAAATAAAGCAAACTTGATAATATAAGTCAATTGGAAAGTTGTTTAATATTGTGTGGTCTATCTGAATTATAAAAGAAAAAAAGGGGATTCATGTCTCTTTAAATTCTTGAGGTAAATAGTTTTAATGTGCTTTTAGTTGTTATAGTAAACGTAGCCTCCATTTTTGATTCATGTATATTTTTCACAACTGAGCAGTCATTTTACCCCTTGGCTGCTATTAACATGCAATCATTTTTACTTGCCAGTAACACACTTAAACACAAGTAATTTTACCGCCCTCGCTTCTTTCTGTTCCATATTTGAAATGCACTGAATCATAAGAGGTCTTTTACATTTAGCTAACACTTAGGGACTTTAACAAAAAGATTTTACTGGACAGCCTGCTAAAGTATTGGACTTTCCAGTTTAATACTGGACACCTGGCAACCCTAGTTCTGAGACAGTTGAGAGATACACATTCTCAAGTTAAATTGCCTTTACTGGGTAGACAAGTGCACAATATTTAAAATAATGGTGAGCATGCTGTATCCGTTTACCAGCTATGAGAGTGCACCAAGCAGTTGTCTATTTCACCTAATGAGAAATCTGCCTCTGCGCTCCATAATCACTGCAACAGATACAGCATCAGCAGTGCTAGGCTATGAATTAGCGTGTTACAGGGTCAAGTTCTGGAATATACACTCCATCCTCTCTGGGGCTGTGGATAAAAACATCCACAATGTTCAGAGTTTAATTGGAGGAAAAATGTGATAAAAAAATAATAGAAATGTGCGATTCGTTTCGGATCGATTCGGAAATTCGTCCGAATTCGTAAAATTCGGGATTCGGTTCGATTCTAATTTCCAAATTAAAATAGTGCCGAATCTACCGAATAAATCCGAATTAGTTCTGATTTATTCGGTAGATTCGGATGGCCATGGATTACACTAGTATTGTACAGTATATTAGGTTATATCACTCTGCTATGGGTTACACCTAATATACAGTACATAATACTAGTCTAATCCCACCTAACACTTACCGAAATTCCGAATTTCCGAACCGAACCGAACCAAATCCAGCCGAATTTATTCGAATCTGAATAAATCCGAAACGAATCTGAACCGAATTGATTTGAATTTTTCCAAATTCGATCCGAACCGATTTTTTTCGCCATGCACATGTCTAAAAAATAATTAAAGTGTATTACAGTTTTTTTGTTATTACTGTACATCAGAGGTGGGCAGACTTTTGTAAGGCAAGGGCTACCTCTAATTTTATTCCAAGTGATGTGGTCACCTAACTAAAAAAAAAAAAAAAAACACCAGTTGCTGGCTGAAAATTGTATTTTTGCCACAAATAATACAGCTTTAAAAATCAGCCGCGCTCTTTAATAATAAATACAGCCACGCTCTTTACTTACTGTGAGAGCTCTCTCTTTACGTCACGCTGGGACCATCAAGCAAACTTATCTGTGTACCACGCCTGCATATGAATAAGTAGTCTCACAATCAAGACGGCTCGAGTCTAGGGCTAGCGGAGTAGTCAAGCCTGGAACACATGGGAACCCACAGCTCAGATACAACGATGACAATGAACTATTCTCAGCCAATCATAGACTCATTCTACAAAGTAATTTTATTGGCTGGACTCCATGTCAGGTTGATTAGGGGGCAGGTTCTGTTGGCTGCTCTCCAGCCGTACGCTACTGGCTGAAGACTACTGTAAATAGTTGGGACAGTGACACCGGCTGGACCTGCAGACTCTGTACCGCCTTACACAGCAACCAAGACTGGTATAGCAGCAACAGCACTGACCTGCACAATTTGGTGACAACAAACTCTGGGGACAGAAAGCTGCAGATACTAGCACAGAGTATAGCTAATATTAGTGTGTCAGAGAGAGTATCAGAGAGCAGCATTAAAGCCTGGTACAGAGTAATTTAAAAGAACCTGAGGGGGAGTAACAGACCCTGGGAAAAAAACAACACCAGACCATTCACCCAGCAGAGCCTGGTGACAAGTAACAGAGGACAGAACTAGAAAGTAGCAGCAGAATATCAGACAGAGCAGGACCTGGTGACAAGTAACGGAGGACAGAACTAGAAAGTAGCAGCAGAATATCAGACAGAGCAGAGCCTGGTGACAAGTAACGGAGGACAGAACTAGAAAGTAGCAGCAGAATATCAGACAGAGCAGAGCCTGGTGACAAGTAACGGAGGACAGAACTAGAAAGTAGCAGCAGAATATCAGACAGAGCAGAGCCTGGTGACAAGTAACGGAGGACAGAACTAGAAAGTAGCAGCAGAATATCAGACAGAGCACAGAGCAGAGCCTGGTGACAAGTAACGGGGGACAGAACTAGAAAGTAGCAGCAGAATATCAGACAGAGCAGGACCTGGTGACAAGTAACGGAGGACAGAACTAGAAAGTAGCAGCAGAATATCAGACAGAGCAGAGCCTGGTGACAAGTAACGGAGGACAGAACTAGAAAGTAGCAGCAGAATATCAGACAGAGCACAGAGCAGAGCCTGGTGACAAGTAACGGGGGACAGAACTAGAAAGTAGCAGCAGAATATCAGACAGAGCAGGACCTGGAACTGCCAAACCCAGGGATACCGAGCAGCATCTCAGCCTGGCGCATGAAGAGTCTGTACTATGGACTGACCGCTCTTGAGACAAAAAGTAGGAGAGTTTGGGACAGGTAGTAACCAAAGCTGGGGCAGCGAGTTCAGCTACAGCCGCGTCACACATGCTAAAGTACACATACCGCCGTCATAGACTCGTAGCTGATTTCAAAAGTCTGCATAAGAGAAACATTTCTCATACATCTACAGTGGTGAGGCTCTTCACTCAGACTCTAGATGTGTGAGAAATGTTTATTATTATGCAGACTTTTGAAATCTTCCAGGTGGTCACCTCAAATTTCACTTGCGGTCCACTGGTAGACCGCAATCTACCTCTTGCCCACCCCTGCTGTACATAATTAAACAGACATGATACTCAAAAATGTGCTCTCTTCTATCTAAAAGAGATGGTTTCAAAATATATTTCAGAGCTTTCTTGTTTTTATTTTTACTTTTTTTTTTTTTTACACAATTAGGAATCTCCTGGTAATTTCACTTTAGTGTTAAACAGTTCTTACATGACATCTTTTAATTTTAGGATTTTTTGTAACAAATGTAACTGCTGTTCTGTCCTATATATGTTAAAATACTAAGTAAAATGCATTTTTAATGGTATTGCGTATCTTCTACAACATTGAGAAATACGATTAATTGCAGGAGAATTGTAGGTGATTTCAAATTCTTCATTAACTATGCATGATCAAGGGCCAAATCCAGTGAGTATCTCCTGCAAGAAGAGACAAGTTAGTCCTGCACAGTGCATAGTTAGTGCTGCATACAATTCGCCAGCAATATTCCTATTTTAGGTGAATTGTACACAGCATTAACTATGCAATGTGTAGGACTAACTCAGCTCTTCTTGTAGGAGATACTCACTGGGCTTGGCCCTTCATAATGCATAGTTACTGGCTGGTATTAAAATGTTTCAATTCACCTGCCATTCACCTCTTAAATAATAGACCCCAAAGAGTGATGACGAAAGACTATTTGTTTTTGCCTGGATTCAAACCTGCAACCTGGAAGGACTCATCAGATATTGCAGGTGTTTATTGGTGGCCAATTAACCCACTGGTTTATTATACCAGTATCAGCACAACAGTCATATTTACAGTCATGGCCAAAAATATTGGCACCCCTGCATTTCTGTCAGATAATGGACCACTTCACCAAGAAAATTGTTGCAATTACAAATGTTTAGGCATTCTCATGTTTATTTCTTTTGTTTGTATTGGTATAACACAAAAAAAGTGGAGAAAAAAAAGACAAATCTGACACATTCCACGCAAAACTCCAAAAATGGACTGGACAAAATTATTGGCACCTTCTCAAAATTGTAAGAAATAATTACATTCCAAGTGTGTGATGCTCCTGTAATTTGTAATTAAACTCACCTGTATCAATTAACAGGTGCTGACAATATAGAAATCACACCGACAACCAGTTAACATGGTGAAACATTGACTGAACCTTTCTGTTGTGTGTCTCTGTGTGCCACACTGAGCATGGAGAAGAGAAAGGTAAAAGAACAGTTCAGATCAGCACACCAACAATATGCGCTTAGCATCCAAAATAAACTTCCAAATTAAGTATGTAGATGATCAAACCTTCAGGGATCCCCCCCCCCCAGGTCTATAAACAATAGATGAAGAATTGGAACAAGGTAGCATTCTCGGGGAAAGGAAAAAGTGTTTTGAGGCTTCCTGCCCCTATCTCAAGCTAATACACAATGATGTGTGCTAATGTTACATCATAATTACATCACTTTAATAATACATACCTAAATATTAGTGAATGCTGACACTCAAAGAAAATAAGTTAAAATCAAATAAAGAGAAAAGGGGCTTACAACTATGGGGGGCCTATTTCACTTTACTCTGAAGTACTCCATAATAACTTATAAGCAACCTTCATATCAGGGGGATTAAATCAAACTCCTTATTGAGTCCCCTAGGGAACATGGTGTCTAATGTCCAAATCCATTGCATGTGTAGTAGCCAGGAATTTTAAACCTTTTCACTGTATAGGGGTGTGACATTTCCCCTTCTTTTATCATGCTATTGCATTGTGCACATCCCAGACATGGAAATGTCCCATCTCTGGGTTTCCCAAAAAATTGTGTAGTGCTGCCTCTAGTGGTCACTGTCTGATGTGCACAAACTCGTCGTTTACCCATAGTATTGCCTTTACGATAGGATGCTCTGGGTAATTGTTTGAATTCATGTATCTCAGGACATGCCTCTTAACAAAACCAATTTTTTTTGATGATGTTTAAAGTTTTGTTGCTCATGGTGTTGTATGTACTCACAAAATAAATCCTATTAGTGTTGTCCCCTCTGATATTATTGTTACAAACAGTGGCACTAGTCTGAATGTTGTCTAACTCATGGGGACTATAGCCTCTCTTTATGAATTTCTCTAACATCTGCCCTGACCTTTCCTGGCGAATTTTAGGGTCTGAGACTATTCGGTTCACCCTGATCAATTGTGACTTGGGGACACTTCTGAATACCCTTGGAGGTTTGGTGTATAAATCTGTCTCTAAAGTGTCATTGCTCTTATACACCATAGTGTCAAGGAATTCAATATTTTCCATACCCATCTTAGCACTGAACTTTAAAAAGGGAACTTCTCTTTCTATATCCTCTTTTAACTGGGCTGCCCTGCCACAGGATGAACAAGTCATCATTGTAACGGACACCCTGTACAATGGGTGTATGTATATATATATATATATATATATATATATATATATATATATATATATATATTTCCTCAATGACATCCATCACAAGGCAAGCATATGATGGGGCCACATTGTACCCCATCACTGTCCCTTTCTTCTGCAAGTAAAAATTCTCATCATACATAAAGAAATTTCTGGTCAAAACTAATTCCAAAAGCCTGATCAAAAAATCACATTGTATTTCACTGTATAGGCCACTGTGGGATAGTGCATCCTGCACACTCTCAACCCCCAAGGCATGGGGGATGACAGTGTACAGAGATGTCACATCCCAAGTGGATAACAAAACATCATGTAGATTATGATACTGTTTATTTCTATGAATAAAGTCCATAGTATATTTGACATGGGATTTACCACTAGTAACCATTGGAGACGGAATCTTGTCCAAAAAATGTTCCGATATTGGTCAGCCGGGGGGATCTACCGGACTTTTATGTATTTTTGGCACCACATAAAAAACAGGAATCACTGCTCTGAAGGCCCCTATTAATTTCTTTCTTAAGTAACTTGAGAATATTCCTGGAGGGATCTCTCTCCAGTTTGTCATATGTTGTAATGTCTTCTAAATGTCTGTGGACCTCAGTTCTATATTTGTTAGTGTCCAGAATAACAAGAGCACCGCCCTTGTCAGCCGGCTTGATAGTAATGTTACTGTCGTCTCGTATAGATTTATGGGCTTGAAATTCCTTTTTTGTTAAATTGTAATTCCTGCCCCATGTGCTTTGTTATAGGTAAGAGACTAAAACTCTGCCTATGTCAAATGTTCAATTGGTCTCATTCTGTGGAGTGTGTGTGATTATCCTGTCAGGGTTATTGAAAAATGCTTTCAGTCTCAGTAACCTAAAGAAGCGTGTCAGGTCTACCATCAGACCAAATGGATCTGGCACCTCCGTGGGACAAAAAGATAACCCCTTGTTTAATACAGACATTTCATCTTATGTGAGTGCCCTTGAAGACAGGTTAACTATATTTACCTCTTCCTCTTTTGGTTTGATCGTGCTCGCATTCCCACTCCTCTTCCGGCCTCTGCCCCTCCTTGTCCGTCGTAGCCTGCTTTGGTGGAAGCTGTATTCACCTCTAAAAAAGAGGGGGAAGAAGGAGGAGCCCTTGGTTGACATACATGCAACTGTGGTCGTACCATCAGACCCCGTGGATGGTCCTGTGTCGGATCCAACATTCCGCTTTGAGTAATAGTTGGGTCTTCTCGCAAACGTGTTGCCTGGCCTCCTCCTTCCATGATTCCACCTGTGGAAGTAGAGAAAGAGCAGCAAATAATTGTCTGAGGATTTGTGGAAAAACATGGACAATCTCAAGGTTACAAGTCCATCTCCAGAGATCTTAATGTTTCTGTATCCACTGTGGACAACATTGTCAAGAAGTTTACAGCCCATGGCACTGTAGCTAATCTCCCTGGACGTGGATGAAAGAGAAAAATTGATGAAATATTAAAACCAAGGATTGTTCAAGTGATGGATAAAGAACCTCAATCAACTTTGGGACAAATTCAAGCTGACCTTCAAGCACAGGGTACAAATGTATCAGCTTGCACTATACGTCGTCATCAGAATGAAAAGGGACGCAATGGTAGGAGACCCAGGAGGACCCCACTGCTGACACAGAAACATAAAAAAGACAGATTGGAGTTTGCCTGAGGAAGCCAAAATCCTTTTGGGAGAATGAGCTGTGGACAGACTAAACAAAATTACAGCTTTTTGGTAAAGCCCATCATTCTACTGTGTTCAGAAAAAGAAATTAGGCTTTTAAAGAAAAGATTACAGTGCCTACAGTGAAACATGTTGGAGGTTCACTGATGTTTTGGGTTTGCTTTGCTGCTTCAGGCACTGGATGTCTTGACTGTGTGCATGGCATTTTAAAATCTGAAGACTACCAAAGAATTCTGTGGTGCAATGTAGGGCCCAGTTTCAGAAAGTTGGGTCTCCGTCAGAGATCATGGGTCTTACAGTAGGACAATGACCCAAAGCACACATCAAAAAGCACCCAGGAATAGTTTTAGACAAAGTGCTGGAGAGTACTGAACTGGCCAGCAATATGTCCAGATCTCAATCCCATAGAGCACCTGTGGAGATATTTCAAAACAGCAGTTTGGAAAAGGAACCTTCAGTTATTTTTTCCAAGGGTTGTGCTACCAAATATTAAATTGAGGGTAACAATAATTTTGTCCAGGCCATTTTTAGAGTTTTGAGTGGAGGGTGTCAGATTTGGCTTTTTTTCTCCACTTTTTTGTGTCATACCAATACAAACATGAGAATGCCTAAACATTTGTCATTCCAACAATTTTCAGGGTGAAGTGGTGCATTATCTGACAGAAATGGAGGGGTGCCAATATTTTTGGCCATGACTGTATAAAATGAAGTTCAAAGGAGGTACAATTGCTTTAATGAATCCCAACCTGATTTGAAGGTAAATTCTAGACTTGTCTATGCGGATTTGTACGAATGCAAAAAAATGACTAATTTAGCTTTATTCTATGCATTCATTTAAAAATGAAAAAAAAAAAAAACAATACCCCTTTGTTGAAAAAGATAATGAATGATGGCAAATAAAAAAAAAAAAAATTCCTTCATTCATGCCATTAAACTATATCCAGCAATGTCCTTGTTAGTCGATTAATTAATGTGCCAGGCAACAAACATGTAAGCATCACTTTGTTCTTAGCTAATCCTGAGCCCATTAAAAATACTTTAAAAAATATCTGTTTTGGTGCTGCTGCTGGCTTGTATCAGTAGTGATAACTACTACTTTAACTTTATTTAAATGTATGCAACTTTCCAGCTGCTTCTCTAAATATATTCACCACAGGAAATAACAGGCTAATGAATTTAAATTAAAAAAGAAATAATATTGTCAAAAATGTACCCAAACTGAATGGCACCATACTGATAAGATAAAATAATTATTTTTTTCATAGTTCGTCAGAATTTATTTTTGACCATGCACATGTTTTTTACAGAATGTATCTTTAGACTTCAGTGGGAATTTTAGTAGAATAGATGTTATCGGATCATTATAGTTATAAAATGACATATTCTAATTTGAATTTATAACAATACTTTTATATTTTTAAATAATATTTATTTCTAGATGTTCTTCGGAAATTGCTGGCATGTATATTTGTAAAAAAAGATCCTGCTCTGATGGAAATTGTATAATTGACCCCCAGACAGGAAATTTTGAAGAAGGATGTATGTTTTTATATAATAAAACTCAGAAAGCAAAATCATCCATAATGTATATGCAGGCGTTGTCTTCTGTAAGTACATATGAAATGGGCATTTTAAAAACATTTTACAGCATTTAGGTTCTTAAGAGCCCAGGAGCGTGCACGTGTCTTTAGAACATAGCAGCAGTGTTTGCAACTATGTATAACATGGCTACAAAAACTATTGTTGCAAAGCACTGCTGCCATGTTGTAAAGACATGCGCATGCTTCTGAGCGATTAAAGGGACACTGTACCCAAAATGTTTCTTTCGTGATTCAGATTGAGCATGAAATTTTAAGCAACTTTCTAATTTACTCCTATTATTACATT